>NW_027095485.1:0-106918 GCF_036850765.1 Saccopteryx bilineata | reverse complement strand
AAAAACATGGAGCTTGGGGTGAGGGCATATTTATTCAATACACACAATGGGCTCTGACAGCACCTGCAGGACTCAAACATAAATATTGAAAACACAGAAAGTCCTGTGTCACCACACTCCACAAGCTTTGCAGCACCAAACACTATGATCAAAAAGAGGAGGGGAGGGTGACACCAGGTGAGGACACACTGACAAAAACCAAAAAAAGGCCCACAAAGGGCACACAAATCATGGCTCTATTGTCTTCTCACGTACACCTTGCATCATGACAGGCCCCCTAACACACACATGGCAACAGAGATGTCAAAAGTAAATACATTACTACTCTGTGCCGCCTAAACACAAATCTTGAGAAAGCATAAACTAGCCTACAGCCAACCACGGTCAGTTGAACAAAGACCGTCCTAAAATAAATGAAGTACCACAGGCAGCCATGCTCCGCTGTGCACAAAGAAACAGTCTCAACAGCAAATAGTCTCTCATTCATGGGATGCCGACCTTCAAAATCTGTCAACAGATGTGGGTAGCGATGACCCAGACATACAATTTCCTAACTGAATTAACTATCCTCCCCCTAACCGATACCCATCGTCACTGATGGGAATGCAATAGAACATACCTTAGAGCAGGGGTCCCCAAACTTTTTACACAGGGGGCCAGTTCACTGTCCCTCAGACCATTGGAGGGCCGGACTAAAAAAAAAACTATGAACAAATCACTATGCACACTGCACATATCTTATTTTAAAGTAAAAAAACAAAATGGGAACGAATACAATATTTAAAATAAAGAACAAGTAAATTTAAATCAACAAACTGACCAGTATTTTAATGGGAACTATGGTCCTCTCACTGACCACCAATGAAAGAGGTGCCCTTTCCGGAAGTGTGGCGGGGGCCGGATAAATGGCCTCAGGGGGCCGCATGTGGCCCGCGGGCCGTAGTTAGGGGACCCCTGCCTTAGAGAATCCACCTCGTGGTCCCCAGCTTGTGACTGTCCACTCCAGCAATCCTCACTGCTGTGCACTCCACTTCAACACCTGCTCTCTCCCAGCCCCTTACAATCTCCTCCTTCCTTCATCCTCCATTCACACGACCTGAAATAACCTGCCTGGAAGACAATGTCTCACTCTGGAGATAGAAATCCCAAATGGCCTACCCTCACCTTGGCTCCCAGGATCCCTTTAAGACCTTGGGTGCAGCCTTCCCAAGTTCTCCCTTCTATGTGATTTTACTAGGACACTCACTGTCATTAACAGTGACCCAGGAATCATGTCGTCATCTCAGCATCAGACATGGAGGCACCACTGCCCAGCGAATAGAGCTGCAAACCTACTAAGTCACTATGCGGATACGGCCACGGAGCCAAAAACTGAGGATCCCGTCTTGACACGCACACTGGGGAAACTTTGTGAAAGAGTTAAAAAAGGGAAAACCCGCAGTGGACACCAGATGCACAATGACCTATCCCCACAGACAGTATCTAAGTCACCATTTCATAATCCCGCTGAACAACCAGCTGAGAACAGCCTCCCGGGGCTACCTCATTTCAATATTCTATGAGGCTCCGCCCTAGGAGCCGCCCCCTGACCCAGCCCCTTAATAACCCTCCCCACAGGGACACCGCGCTGCTCGCCTCCCTCCCGAGAACACTGACGGACTGCGCAGGAGCCTCTCCTCTCCTCCCTTCCCTCCTCCCCCTCCGCACCCTCTCCCTTCCCACAGGACCCGCACCCAGGCCAGCAGCGGGCATGGACACCGCGCTCCGGACTCCCCCTGACCCTGTATCCAAGCTCCCTTCCCTGCGACTCCCCCACTCGGCCACGGCGGCCCCACAGACCCTCGGGACCTCCCCCAACCTGTCCAAAACCCTCCTCGCCTCTCTCTCCCCACAGGGATGCTCTGGGCACCCCCCTGACTCCACCGTGAAGTTTCCGCGACGGGTCTACGACGCCGGCGGAAACCGTGGGCCCCAGTCCTACTGGCGGGAACACATCCCCCCTAGGCTAATGACTGAGGGCTCCCCGAAAGGGCGCCATTACTCCCAAAGGAAACTGAATGACCTCCCTGAACACTCCATACCTTCATAATGGAAGGTAAGAGCCCCCATTTACGTATAAGGTTTTTTCAGAGCCCAATACACTCTCATCCTCGTTTTCACAGAGCTATCTCACGCAATTTAGACTAAGAACCGGTTCTAAGAACAGCAACATGAACCTTCTGGGACAAGACAAATCTCTGTCTTCATGTGCACAGTGTCCACCCTCAGACAGGGGGCCGTGGAATGCGTCCACCTGGTGGACGTGCCAATAACCAAACACAGACAAGAAAACATCAAGCCCAAAACGGAAAAATAATGAAAAATAAACAACGCGATGCTTCTCTCCCCTCACAACCTTCTCATCCTAATCTAGGGCACTTTTTTAAAAAAATAAGCTGTCTTTGCCACTAAAGGATTCCCTATTACTACATTCCAATTTCACTGAGGGCAGAAATTCTACTTCTTCATCACAACGGCCATGAGACATGAAATACATTTTCTGTCACAGAAAGGCACAAAGAAGCTGTTCCCAAAACACTTCTTTCTAACATACCAAGCAGTCAGTACACACACACACACAAACACACACACACACATACACACAAATCTGTAAAAAGGAGCCCTCAGCTCTGCCTCCAATCACTATTCCCTCTCCTTCACCTGATTACTTTCCTAACATCACCCTCACCTCCCTTCACTCCACTCTCTCTCCTCCTATCACCCAAGAAAATAAGGCTCCAAGACAGAGGCCACCCATCAGGAACTACATCGCCTCCACTTAGACCTCGTCACAGCCAACCATGCACCCACAAGAATACACTCCGGAACTCTACAGACTGGCATTGGGTCAGTGTGGACCCAATGGCCCCTTCACTTCAAGATGACTCTGACCCTCTCCCTTCTTTGACGCTGATGCAGCCCAGCTCCCTGTTCGAGTGACCTCAGCTGCCCCATGTGCTGCTCTGTCCTCCTCTCTCCAGATATAACACACTCAGCACACATGCCAATAACCACCTTCCTTGCATTCGGGAAACCTGGTGCCTTGCTAGGCCAATGCAGCCCTACCTCCTGACCCTGTCCGGACAAAGCTGCGGGTCACCTCACTCCTCCCCATTTACAACATCATCGCCATTGCAGGGCTCCTCTTCTCTTCAGAGGCTCAGCCTCTCGGCCTGGGCACTATGCCTCCCCACATCCCAGGCCCTTCCCTCAGTGTTCACTCCTACATGGAATGAACACTGTCTCCGAATCCCTAAGATCCACACTACTAAGTATCTCCCACATGAACTCCACCAGACTCCGACACACCACACACCCAGAGCAGACCTAAACGGACAGGAAACCTAAATGTTAACACTTCCTCACACCACATGGAGACGCTAATTTTTTTTAAGGGAGGCGACCAGGTGACTCGCTGGCCATGAATTCCAATGGAGGCTACGTGACACTCCTGAGCAGGCCGCACCAGGAAGCACTCGGCTTGTGTCTAAGCCTGTTCGCCCTGCGCTGGCACGAAGTCCTCACTACCCTTGCAATGGGGACCAGTGAGGTACCTTTCAGTTCCTGACCGACCTCCCTGCTGAAGGGTGAGATCACGCACCTTTCTCATGCCACACCTTAAAAGATCTCACACATGACCATGTCACTGAAATCTAGGACCGAAACCCTCCCCTACCCCTCTTTTTCCCAAAACACCTACAGAAAAAACAAAATACTGTTCATAAGTACATCCTACTCCATCCTCCTCCCTAATATTGACCTATGCAGGGGAAATGGTGGAGTACAAGCGCTCTCCGGCCCCTCCTCGCACGCGGGCTCATGCAGGACTCGACTTTGGGTGTGATGGACAGGACATCGGGAGCGCACGCCTCAACACAACTGAGTAAGAAGGAAAAGCTCTGGGATCTCCGCTCCCCTTCCTCTCACCGACCCCCCAGGCTAAATTCCAGCTGGAATCCCGGCTGCGACTAGGGGAGGTCGGCCCGCCACGGGGGAGGCTGAGGGAAAGGAAGCACAGCCTCCAGCCCGCTCGCTTGGGGACAGCCGCGCACGAGAGTGAGGGTCGTGGAGAGCACCTTTCCCTGGAGAGGCCGTCTCTGCTCTGTACTTCCTGCACCCGCCATCCCGCTCCTGGGGAAACACACCCGAAAGTGAGCTGTCCCTGGGCACTGGGGCACCGGGCTGGCACCAGGGAGGGCGAGCTGGGACCGCAGGTGACCGAGACTTTCCCTGGTAGCCGGCCAGGACGCGGCTATGGTGACTGCAGCCCACACATGCTTCCGAAAGAAAGAAAACATCTCACCCTCTTCACAGCACCCCCTCTACCGACAGTTCTGTCCACACGAATCCACAGCTGGTAAAATCTTCCACAAACGTTTTCAGCAAAACCACCTCGGTCCTTCCCGCTCCCAGACCCCCTTTCGCAGCTCGCAGTCCTTCCGCTGCATTCCCCAACGACTGTCCACACCCCCCATGGCTTTCGCTGGACTTCAACTTCTGGAAACTGGGGACCCATCCTTGTCACCGGGTCAGCGGCAGAGACGCGTTCTTCCACAAGGGCCTCGCAGACAAGGAGGCGGGACGCCAATCAGACCTCCTCACAAACGCTCTTCTGCCCACGGTGCTGTCCCCAGCGGACCCTGGACAGACATGGCCGGTGAGTCCAGGCACGATCCCTCCCGAAGTACGAGATGAAATTTGCGGCCCCTTTTTCTACACTTCTCTACTTAAGACCCCGGTAGGAATGCGGCCAGCTCCCTTCTGTTTCTGTACCGGAAGCCATAAAAACTGGACCTAGCCTGACCTGGTGGTGGTGCAGTGGATAGAGCGTCCCACTGGGATGCGGAAGATGTTCGAGACCCCGAGGTCGCCAGCTTGAGCGAGGGATCATCTGGTTTGAACAAAAGCTCACCAGCTTGAGCCCAAGGTCGCTGGCTCAAGCAAGGGGTTACTCGGTCTGCTGAAGGCCCGCGGTCAAGGCACATATGAGAAAGCAATCAATGAACAACTAAGGTGTTGCAATGCGCAACAAAAAACTAATGATTGATGCTTCTCATCTTTCCGTTCCTGTCTGTCTGTCCGTGTCTATCCCTCTCTCTGACTTTCTGTCTCTGTAAAATAAATAAATAAATAAATAAAACTGGACCTATTTAACTCACTTCGACTACATATGAAGAATCTGCTCCCATACCCACTCAAACTCTCCTTCTGAGCCTTCTAGGTAAACGGCAGACCGCACTGCAGAAAACAAAGTCCCAGTCCTTGGGTGACCTGGCTCTGCTTTCGCTGTACGCCACAATGACCTCGTCAACCCTCCTCCTTGACCCTTCTCCTCTCCTCCTCCTCCTCCTTCTCCTCCTCCTCCTCTTCCTCCTCCTCCTCCTCTTCTTCTTCTTCTTTGTCTCTCTCTCCTCCCACACGGTGACTTCCCTTTGACTTTTCCACCTCTTCACTACAATTTAACAGACCTTTCATAGACATTTCTGTTGTTCTTTTGAACCTAATAAATAAACATCTCAAACAGCATCCACTAGTACACTATACACACTACACCAGCTTGGCCTTCACCCTCTCTTTCCCTCCCGCTGCACAACTCCTCTGCCATGAAACGAGGTCGGCCGATCCATCTGCCAACTTCCATTACAGCTTTCTCACAATGAGTGCCTGTGCCTGCGCCTTAGGGATGAGGCTCATGAGACACCGTGTCAATCCCCTATCACTGGATACCAGAAACCGCACGGCGACAAAACAGGTAAGCTTTCCTCTCCCTCTCTGCTTCGCCACTGATAACACACCAAAAACAATTAAGGTTTCCGTGTGCTTCCAAATAAATATTCTCACCTTCTCGATTCTTATAGCAACTGTTCACGGAACCTCCATGGAAACCACACCCCCTCCTAGCACTTCTTAACACGCAAAATCTATACTACACTTTATAATTCCATAAGCTCAGGACCTGACAACAGATACAGAGGCTTATTCTAAAATATTTTCAACGCAGCTATGCTAAAAGAAATTCTTTCTAAAAAAAGTTAACCCCGGAGGAAGCCACGGGGACATTTTGGGAAAACAGACCTCCGTTCCCTGCTCCTCCTCCAGGGCACCAATATGTGGCACTCTTCATACAATATAACAACAGAACCTCCAGCTCAGAACACACTCTATTAGGGTTCGGAACAGCTGCTGGTCCCTCCCTGTTCCACCTGTCCTCATGACCGAGCTGTACCCTAATGAAGAGGACTCATTGGCCCACAAAACCACCCTATGGGCAATCAGAAAGTTACCTCAGGGGCCCTGTCTGGTCACTTCTAACCCAATCCACCCTCAAGACCAAATGATGTAGCTCCTTCCCTCCCCTTCTCTCTCCCTCACTCCACCTCACTCCCCTCTTTAACTACCACTCAGATCAAAAGCTGTTCCTCTCCTCTCTCGGGACCCAAATGCATCACACGCATGGCAGACAGCGTCCTTCCTTCCACAGGAAATGGACTCCACATCCCCCTTCTCTCTTACTTCCCAGAAAGGCACAGCTGTCCCATCCAGACTCTCATCGTCCCTCAATTTTAAACTGCAACTCTTCTTCCTCTGACCCCAAGTGTGAAGAATAGAGACTGAAATGCCTGCACTCGCAGCCTGACACATTCTCCACGCACACGTCCAACAATGCTCACGTGAATGACAATCCCTCTGCAACCCCAAGGTCGCAGGAACCCTGCACATTGTCACTCCTACGGAGCACGAGTGGATTCAGCCTCACATCACCACACCTGACTACCTCATTTTCCGTGGTGACACTGAAACTGTAACCCAGCCATGGACCACCTTAATGGACTGTACCCTGCAGATATGATTACTATTCAGTGTCCCCATGATCCACCGTCACCAGGTGAGTTCATGTACCATCGCCACACTTCCTGTTCTATAGCAACACACCGTGATCGCACTTGCCCTGGACTATGGGCTCTGTTATCCTTAAGTGGCAGATGAGGAAACACTGACACAGAATGCCACATACACACCCCATCGAGGAGCTTCCTGGCAACCCCACCTGAGAATGATGCTCAATTACAAGGACCTATTTCCCCCACTTGTTGCTGACACGTGCATCATCTGAGGTACACTCACTGCCTTCTCTCCAACGGGCACAGCCACTGTCCACCTGCTGGAAACAGAACCGTGGAGAGGGAGCAGTTGAGGAACACATGGCTTCTATTTTTCATGCCCTAAATGTGAATCCAATCAAGAACTTTCATAGGACTCATGCTTTATACATCAAACTGCTCTACCAGGACCTGAAGCATGTTCTTTCAGCTGGTGAAAATGAGATATCAACACTGACGTGTTTATAACAGGACAAATCTCAGGTTTCTATGCTTTCCCCTTTTTCCTTCCAGTATACCATACACTTGTACCACTATAAATGCATGTTCCTCCCTCACATTAAGGTATCTGACAGTTGAAAAGCCTAATATAGCCTGAAAACTGTCTGCCTTTTCAGTATCTACCTTAATTCACAACCATGCCTTCATCAAAAAAAAGAAAACATTTAGAAAGCTTCTTCTAACCTCTTTATTCCAATTACACACAGAGCTTACCAAACCCTGGTAAACTTTCTAAAACACAACACTAACTCTACCCCTTCCCACTGGAACCCATACCTTTTTCATGCAGGCATCCTTGGAGGACTTCTATCACAGAGACTTCTCTTCCTTACACTCTCTCCTACTACCAGTGAGGAGACCTGCGAGTCAGGCACATAGTCCAATGAACAATCACCATCATGCACCTCATTTAAAATGACAAGTAACAAAACTCTTTCCTCTCTGCTGGAGACACACAGCCTTCCCCTCTGGACCCTAGCTGATGGAAGGATGTGGTAAGTCTGATCCCCACTGACTGATTTCACGGACCCCTTTCCTCCCCTTCTTGTGACACTGCTCCTTCACTGCCCTCTCTCAGGGGAGCCAAGGTGTTCACAGGCTACCAGCTACTTCCCTGTCAGGCACAAAAGCCATTCAACCCATCACACAGATCTTTCCTGTAGTCCCAGAAAGCCATTAACTATGTAATTATAATTTCAAATTCATGTCCTACCTCAACACCATCCACCACTCCCTTCTAGCTGTCCCACCTTGTCTCACAGGGCTCCTCCATTCCTTCTAGGGACAACAACCCCACTCAGGATCACTTCTCTCCCAGGGACACTCAGCTGCCTCTGATCTCATGATGCTCCCTACCTATGCTCCCTCCACTGCTCTTCCATTCCTCATATGCAACCCACACTGTTCCCTGAGGACATGACAGGGCCTCATATTCGGGTATGAACTGATTTATAGATTTCTGGCTATGACACTCTCAGAATGACTCAGATATTCTCACACACTTGGAGTACCTCTGCTTTTTCCCAACACCCTGTCTGTACCCTTTTTGACATGGATGGAAAAAAAGGACCCCCACCCTCCTCCACAGACATGAGTAACTCCCCGTCTGGCATGTGCTCTTCTTGTGAACAGTCTTCACTCCTGTGTGTGGTTTTACTGCATTTGTTTCTTCTTTCTGACACCATTTCACCCTACAGAACACAGGACCTGCTCTCTCTCCCTCCACTATGCCATGAATGAGGTGGTCCATTTTCTTCAAATTGCCACATTAAATGTTTCCCTGCACATTAAGAAAAATCCTTCTTGGCCAAAACAAATGATCACCATCCAATACAGTTCAATAGGACCACATCATTTACAACTGTGTGTTCAAGAAGATAGGCTTCAAGACCCAGCCTGAGATCCCATTTCTGCCCCCATCTTTCAGCTCCCTGGACTGCACAACATTCCCAAATGCCTAGCTCCCACTCCTCTTCCCCCTGAACTTAAATCTGGCTTGCTCCCTGGATGCCTTGAAGGCCTTCCAGAGTTCTCTTAGCTTCCCAAGAACCCTTTTCACTCTTTCCATCTCTTTCCACTAACAAACTCTACACCTAAGATCCTGTATACTTGTAACTGTCCTCTGGATCCAGGAACATCCATAGCTCTGGGACATGTCACCCTGCCTGAGGGAGTAAACCTCTGAGACTTCAGATACTTCTCATCTAAGTTGTAACAGAAAATTTCTCAACCATTCTGAGACTACTGTACCAACAGGGTCAACCCAGAGTCAAGGTTCCCCTTAGCAACTGTACAATGCGCTATTATGGGTTATCACAGTACAACCCTCTTAAAGTGTGTCAATACTCCTCTACCGCCCTGACACATCCAATGACTCATGGCAAAATGGCTCTGAGAGGGACACACAGGGCCTCTCCACCTTTATTATAAATGCAACTCCCCACAGCCCCCTTCCCTGAGCCTTTGTGCATTTCACCTTTTGTACAGTAAAGGGCCCCAGCTCATAATGTTTCCCTAAGTATTTTGGGGCAGGAGGGTAGTTGAACCCTATATAAAAGACTGCCTGGGTAACTAGAAAGAGATAACTTCCTCTTTGGGACTTCAGACAGCTGCCCCAAACCACTAACTCTAGGAAGTACCCTATGGCCAGATCTCTTAACCCCATCTCGCCTACTTGGGTCTTCATGAATATCGGTAGACCAACTGAGCTACAGTTCCTTTTGCCCCTTCCTGACACATAACCTATGAAACACATGTCATCTCCTATACAACACCCTGCCAACCCATGCCGGGACACCACACACTGCCCCCGCCCCACCCACTCTGCACAGGAACAGCTCCCCACCACGTCCGATAAGAGTACAGGACACTGGGGAGAAGAGAACACAATGAAACTAGTCGAGCATGATTCTCTGGGAACCAGCTCCCCTTCCCCCCCAGAGGACTCCCACAGAGGGAGAAAGGGCTTGGACTGCAGGCTGGGGACCTACCTCCATCTCACACCCTGAACACCAAGGGAATGGACAGGAATCACCATCTGAAACTTCCGGGGTGCCTGTGGCCAGGTCCAGTAGATCCATGTTACAAATGAGGGTGGCAAGGATGGGTGCCTCAGCACTAAAGTGGGTGAGATCTCCCCTAGCAGGCATCACCCCTTATCCCCTCCACAATGCCCCTGGATATCACCTTAATAAACTCAGCTGAGGCCCTGCTTTCTGGGACAGAGCTGCAAGGGGGTGGGAAATGTTACTACACACCACAGATACCCACTCTCCCCTGAGAGTGGGTGAACCTCATCTCTCGCCACCTCATAAACCCTTTGTGCAGACATTCTGCATGCCAAGTCGATGACTCTAACATTATTGCTTTCTTCATGAACACACACATTGCAACTTAGTAAAGAAGATGCCCCCATGAGAAAGCTCTCGGTAACATGCTTTGATGACCAGCACAGCCTAGAAATCCTTTCCCTACACACCCTTTTCTGAAAACTAGGATGTAAATCTCCCGGTGAGGAGTCAACAGTCCTGTCCTCTAGAGAACTCAGGGAACACAAATCACTGGCAAAATATCTCAGGGCCAGACAATTCTTAAACAACTCACTGTTTCTATGAATGGTGTGGGGGATCTGCTGATGTGCACTGATGACAGCTTCCTAGCTGCGGGGAGGTACCCAGCAGCCAGATCAGTTCAACTTCTCCCCAGGTGCTTTCAGTCTCCACGGGAGTCCCTGCCCCACAACATATCCAGGGTCCCCAGCTCTCCCCCTTTTATTAAATAAAGTCTATACAAGACTGGAAGATTCCCCAGCAATAACTCCTGGGTGGGAACCTACTACTCCCAAAAATCTAGGAAGACATGAAATGATGAAACACATACAGCAATGACATGATTACCTATGCTTTCCTCGCCAAGAACTCCAGCCGACAGAGGCAGGGACGGGCTACTGTGGTGTGGCAGGACAGCAGCACACTAGGGGGTGGTGGTCAGTGGGGACTCTCTCTGACACCATCCTGAAAACCTACAGCCGCAAGTGTGATGGTGAGGGAAGTAGGAAGGTAATGGCAGTGGGAAACTGTAGGAATGGCAGAGGAGAAGTAGTGGAGGACACGTGGGAGACTGGAGAATACATGGTGGGGAGTGGAGGCAGAGCAGGAGCAGAGGAAGGGTGGGCGAGGGCATGAGAGTCACCTTCCCCCATTATCCACCATCTTACAAAACTGATCCTGGCAAGTTTGCTCAGTGGTGAAGTGTCAGCTCTGAGTGTGAATAACCCAAATTGGATTCCTGGCCAGGGCACACGGGAGAGGCACCCATCTGCTTCTCCACCACTCCCCCTATCTTTTCTCTCTCTCTCTCTCTCTCTCTTCCCCTCCTGCAGCTATGTCTCATTTGGAATATTCCATATACAAAAGTGCTCTACTAGAACCCTAAAACTAAACACTAAATCTCATGTTCAAAAACATTTAGAGCTTTTTTTTAAAAAAAAAAAATGACTGCACAGAACAATAAAACAAGTTCTTACCAATGAAGATTCCCTGAAGTTCCATGGACTTTCTGGGTGTCTCTCATCACCTTAAATCTACAAACCTGTAAGAAAAGGTCATTACAGTATCATTATACTAATGTGTTTTCAAATCAACGTCTAAAATAAGCCTCTCAAATAAATCACTACTACAGTTAGAAAGTATTTTGAACAGAAAGGTAAAAAAACTGCTTCATCATGAACGTTTCTGATTCCACAAACAGTAAAGGCTTCAGCTTCAGTGCTTTCTTTGGACCAAGTGGGAATTTGCTCTGAGGGCATGCTTGGCCAAGACTGCAGAGTTTCACATTCTCCACCGGGGGTGGGGGTTGAATGTGAGTGAGCATCACTTGTGAGCAATGCATGGAGTTTCACATTCTTCACTGGGGGTGGGGGTTGAAGGTGAGTGAGCATTATTTGTGAGCTGTGCATGGAGTTTCACATTCTCCACTAGGGAGTGGGGGTTGAAGGTGAGTGAGCATTATTTGTGAGCTGTGCATGGAGTTTTACATTCTCTACCAGGGGGTGGGGGTTGAAGGTGAGTGAGCATTATTTGTGAGCTGTGCATGGAGTTTCACATTCTCCACTAGGGGGTGGGGGTTGAAGGTGAGTGAGCATTATTTGTGAGCAGTGCATGGAGTTTCACATTCTCCACTAGGGGGTGGGGGTTGAAGGTGAGTGAGCATTATTTGTGAGCAGTGCATGGAGTTTCACATTCTTCACTGGGGGTGAGGGTTGAAGGTGAGTGAGCATTATTTGTGAGCAGTGCATGGAGTTTCACATTCTTCACTGGGGGTGGGGGTTGAAGGTGAGTGAGCATTATTTGTGAGCAGTGCATGGAGTTTCACATTCTCCACTAGGGGGTGGGGGTTGAAGGTGAGTGAGCATTATTTGTGAGCAGTGCATGGAGTTTCACATTCTCTACCAGGGGGTGGGGGTTGAAGGAGAGTGAGCATTACTTGTGAGCTGTGCATAGAATGAACAAGTGCCCCTGACACCAACGATGCAGAGGATGTTCCCTCAGGACAAAGAATGACCCAGCCCAAAGGTCAATGCTACTCAGAACTCAGTCCTACTCTATATGGCACCACATAAAATGTAGAATACTAACAGCAGGTCAGTTGAAATCATAGATTACAAATTCTGACTCTCTTGATTTACCAACCCACCTGGAAGCAGATACCTGAGGAAAAAAACCCAATTTCAAACCATCTTCAAAAATGGCTGAATAGGATCTTAGCCTCAGGTGATGCCTCAGAACATCCAAGAGGCAAGGAACATCTCAAAACTTGGACACTGAATCACTCTCTGATGAACGAGACTGGTCATATCAGGATCTCTGCTTCTCCTCATGACTACTATATTCAATCTTTTACAACTGTTTCTGAATGTCACTAACAATCTTTCTTCCTATTTTTCTACTGAGGAGCCACTGAGACACTTCATCCACAGGTGTTGTAAAGTACCAAAAGCTACAGAATTAATATTAATATTTTGGGAGGCTTGAGAAACATTTTGTTGATTTGGGTTAAGATGTGCAGAGAAATTGTGAGAATAGTCTCTGTACTGTGTAATTGGCATAGTCAGGAGGGCCCTTGGCATTGTATTGTAAATGCAAAAGGGAGGAAAACATGAATCCCCAGACATTCCACCATGCCTGTGGGGAAAAGGGTGAATGGCTAGCCAGGTACAGGGAGAGAAATGCCAAAATAAACCTTTTCTCATAGCAATGAGCCATTTGCGGGCATTTGTCCCCACCAAAACTACCTCTCCTATGTAAATGCGTATGGTTAACATGTGAGACTCAGGCAGATGAACACTAGGTAATATAGGAATGCCTTTAAATATGTAAAGAGACATCTTTTACCATTGTGTTGGCTTGTAAACTTTGTTTTCCCCAAAAGAATGTATGGCTTGCAAATTGAACGTGGTCCTATTGTCTTAAAGGACACATGGCTATAACCAATGGTGGTAAGGGGCTCCTAATTGCAATTTTTGCTTCTGTACTTCCCACATACAAAACTATAAAAACTAAGTAGAACAAAGGGCCGGTGCACACTATCCTTCAGAATTCTGTCAGAGTAGCCACCGCTTGGACAAGCTAGACAATAAAGCTCTGACGGGTAACCGATGGACCTTGTTTCTGTCTTCAATGTTTCGGGTCCCTCCAAATTCAGCTAAACACTACAGTCCAGCATTTTCTTTCTAGACTGATATTCCTTTGCTTTGGTAAAATTAAACATGGATTCCTATCTAAAAATACACTTCTTCTCAAAACAATTTTTAAGAGACCACAGAACACGGCTATCTATCATTTTCACCTAGCTTCAGTTCCTCTACAATATAAAGCAAACAACAAATAAACCTATATTCCTGAACCCTGATCCTCAGCCTAGTGCAAAGTATACTACATCACTTTTAAAATAAACAAACACCTTTTTCCTTACTAATAGACATACATAGCCTACTTCGAATGGAATCTTCAGTACAGGATGCAAGCTCATCTCTATTTTTATACCATAAATGTTTCTCTTTACATCATTGGAAATGTTTTCTTCATAAAGTAACTGATGTCACAATGGCTATGTGAGAAAAAGAGGAACACCCCTACATCCTACTATCTGCAAAAACCACTTTCTGCGGCTGTTAACAGACATGAACAACTAATACAAAATGCTGGAGCCACCTACACTATAACACAGCAGAAAAAAAAATGGAAACAAAACCAAAACATATGTGGATACCATGTACTACATTGAAAAGCAAAAAGTGGTTATACAAATTATGGACCGAAATTCATTTCAATACATTCCAATGAATGCAAATATATAACTTCAATGCAATACATAACAATCTAGAATAATAAAACTCAAATAATAAATCACAGACCTAAAATGGAAATGAGAAAAATCCATAATTACAGAAAGAGACTTAACACACCTCTTTCATTCAGGGATATGGACGCCTCTCAAAACCGATGCAGCCCCCCACAAAAAAATCAGTAAGGATATAAAGAAAAACCTCTAATTTATAAATAAAATTCAAGATACATAACTATTTCACCATCTCAAACAATACATCTAACATGCTTTCCAAGAATGCTTATACCTCTTTAAAAACTGACCCTACTGAACAATAAACCACCTTCCTAGACATTTCATTTCACTTCAATTACATATGCTCTCTTTATGGCTTACAACACCATCTATCTAGAAACCTGTAAGTAAAGGTAATAACAGCATTGTCATGTTTACATTTTTTTCAAAGACACATCTTTAAACACACACACACACACAGACTCACAAACCCTAACATTAAATCTCTGGTAAAGTTAGGAAATACTTTTAATGCAGAAATAATAAAAGTGCTGCATTCCTATTACTCTGCTCTCCAGAAATTTGATGCCTATGTCAGGTTTCTGAACCAAAGATGAATATGCCCCCAGGGCATATTCAACCACAACCACAATAGTGCCATTGTGTATTGTAAGGAGTGCTGAGGGCTGGGTGTTATTTGTAAACACTGACTAGAAAGACCAGAATCACGTGAGCACCTACAATGCACAGCCCTTCACCGGAACAAAGATGGACTCAGCCCAAAAGATCCACAGTGCTCAAAACACAGACCCTAATCTACATAAAACAACAAGAAGTCTAAACTAGAATGCAAACAGCAAGTCATTTCAAATCCTAATTCTGAAATACAATTTCTCTCTTTAAATATCTCCATAGATACTCAAAACCAAACCTGAACAATGTTAGGTTCAAGGAAGTGTGCTGTGACCACCAGAGTCTAACTCTTAGAAAAACAGGAACAGGGAAGTGCTGATAAGGTCCCTCTGAGGCCAAGAACAAAGAGTTCAGCACAAAGTTGGGCAAACATCCTGCATTCTATGAGTCAGAGACCCTTATCAGAAGTTTATGTTTGAAATTCTCCACTGAGCTAAACCCTTCCCCTGTTGCTATGCTGCGCGCGACCTCCCTAGCAAATAGCTAATTGCGACATCTGCTTCTGTATAGTGCTTGCTCACTTAGGATATATAAGGACCTAGTTGTAAGCACCAGGCGCGACTCTCATTTGCAGCCCTTTTTGGGTACGGTGTCTCCGGACACCTTGAGAGTTTGTCCCTGTGCAGGTTAAACTTGGCCAATAAAGTAAGATCTAAACCCCTGAAAGTCTCCGACATTTGGTCTCACGCTTGGTGGATGTAACAAACAACAACAAACACAAAAACTCCCATCTTGCCATAATCCCAATCTACTGCCCTGCAGTGATGAGGCACCCAAAAACACTCAGGAGTCGAGGAACATCTCACATAGTATGAGACTGAATCACTCAGGGACAGAACCAGACTAAACAGCTCACCATTGCTGCTTCTTTTCATTACACAGAAATCACTTTCATACCTCTGTATGATCACTTCCAATCCTTCATCTTACTTCATTAGATTCCAGAATTTACCCTCTAAAAAAATCCTCCTCAAAAATGAAGACTTTGACCATACTGTGTATTCCCCAAACACCCTACATCAGGGGTCTCAAACTCAACTCAGCATGTGGGCCACAGAGCAAGATCACAGCCATTTGGCGGGCCGCACTAGGTCTACAAAAGGCAACTGTTAGGCAACACTTTTCTCACTGCAGTTGAAAACAAAAAAAATCAGTACAATAAGCACAATCGTACATGCAGTTTACTCAGTGTCACAAAATGACCAGAAACTGTAGTTTGCATCACAACTGCTGTTAAATAAGCTAATATCTAGCTAGGATGCTAGAGAAATGAATAATACAAGTAGGCCCCTAGGCTTACTTAATTTTATCCAAAATATTTTGAACTTCGTGGATTAGTCTGCAGGCCACACAAAATTGTTCGGCGGGCCGCATGCGGCCCGCGGGCCGTGAGTTTGAGACCCCTGCCCTACATGGAGCACGGGTAATGACTAACTATACTTAGCATTACTACCACAGCGTGCATACCAGACCTACAATCATTTCAAGTGCTATGATGGATGGTACTATTTTACTGACTCATCATTGCACTTTTAACTCAGAAAACTATTTTTTGCCAACTCCTGGCATGACCTCACTTCTATTTTTTACCTTTCAAACTCTGACAACTTTCACATGACTTACACCTACATCAATCTACTGATTATGACGACTACATACTAGCTTATGTACCTGCATGATTCATGGCACTCAACTAACATTTATTACAAACAAAAAATTTTACTACACTGGAGGAGAAATAACAGTCATACATAAATACTCCACTTATACAAAAACTCTCTTGAGTGAATAATATATTTCTTCAGCCCCGATTAACAGCAAAACAGGTAAAATGCCTGGGAATCTGCTTCACAAGAACAGTGATGATCTATACTAATGAAATGATAAAATGCTACCCAAAGACACACAGTATTTTCATGCTCTTTAATAATAGCTACATGATAGTAATAATAATATTAATATTAATGATAACAATAATTAGCCTGACCTTGGATGGCATAGTGGATGAAGCATGGACCTGGAATGCTGGCATCGCCTTGGAAACAGCAGACTTGCCTGATCAAAGCACATCCTGGGCAACTATAGCGGATGAATGTTTCCCCGCTCCTCTCTCTAAAATCAGTAGCTAAAATCTTTTTAGAAAAAGAATTCCATTGTTTTCTCAACACTGTCTACATTAAAATAGAAAAGTGCTCCCACTGGAAGTGTTCACTTACACGGAGTGGAACATGTGCCCCACAAGCTGTCCGGAGATTCTTCTCTGCTCCTTCCGCCCAGTTACATCTCCTCCCCCAATCCCTCCCTTGTGTCCCCTCCATCCCTCCTGACATTCCCGGGGTCTCGGATCCTCTCACCTGTACACTTCTGACCCTGAGAGAATGGCCCCTGCCTGGCAGCACCTGGCCTCTCATCCACCAACATCCTCCCTCTTCCCGTTTAAAGTATCAACCTCGGGTCTGGGCCCCATTTCCTCCGGTCCAACCCGGTACCTTTCTCTTGACCTTGCTTCTCATCTCTGGCTGGTCAGCCTCTGGGGGACGGGCCCGCCGTTCACACCTGACTTTAGTTTTTTCTGCCTCATTCACATGAAAAACACAGGAACCAGGGACACTCGTCCACGTTTACCTTAGCAAAATAAATTCATTTACACTTCATAAAATTTAAAACTACAATACAAAAGACACCTTTTCAAAATCAAAACTTGTACCACCACAAGGGAGACATTCTGAAATGCAAAAACCCTCAGGGAACACGCAGATTCCAAGGGAGACAGTGGGAAAATTTCTATGGTGGGGGGAATAAAGGTTGACGGGCTTTCTATAAAAAATATTACAGTAATTAATAAATAGGAATAGGACAATTCTTGCTTCTACTCATCACTGTAAACCTACTCTGGAACCCACCTGTGTTATGAAAATGTCATACAAATGGACATTATACAACACTTAGTACAGCAGAGGGCAAAACCCATGACTGCAAAGACCAGCGCTTCCTACCGCTGAGATGGATGGATGTGGGAGTTCCTGCTTTCCACGCACTGCACACAAACTCAGAAACAGAAGCTCCCAATGACGCACAGCAGAACTGCAAAAAAACCCAAAAATTTATCATTGAAATAGATGAATCACACCTCTCTCCTTCAGTAACAAGAAGACCCCCCCCCATCTCCTTCAAAATTATCTGTAAAGAGAGAAAACACTTAACATGAATGCAAAGTGGATTCCTCCTTGGTAGGGGACCCGCTCGCTGAACCTTCTCTGCGCACCTGCACTAAGGTGTCATTCCCCGAGATACCCGCACGAGGGTGCGAGGGCATCACGCAGATGGCGGCTGTAAAGGCGACTACGTTCTGCTCCACACCTGCGGTGACACATAGAAACCACGTATTCTGCCCTGTGGTGGTGCAGTGGATATAGCGTCGACCTGGAACCCTGAGGTTGCAGGTTTGAAACCCCGGGTTTGCCTGGTCAAGGCACATATGATATGGGAGGAATTGATGCTTCCTTCTCTTTCTCCCCTTCTCTCTCTCCCTCTCTCCTCTCTAAAATGAATAAATCAAATACATTTAAAAAAATCTTTTAAAAAAATGTTTGCCTGACCTGTGGTGGTGCAGTGGATAAAGCGTCGACCTGGAAATGCTGAGGTCGCCGGTCGAAACACTGGGTTTGCCTGGTCAAGGCACATATGGGAGTTGATGCTTCAAGCTCCTCCCCCTTCTCTCTCTCTCTGTCTCCCCCCCTCCTCTCTGTCTCTCTGTCTCCTCTCTAAAATGAATAAATAAAAAATAAAATAATAAAAAAATTTTAAAAAGAAAGAAACTACGTATCTTTCTCTCCTTATGGTTCCTTTAGAAATCCGCAACAAAAAGTAACTGCACAATCCGTCTACTTGTGTTGGGAGCCGACCCACAACTGCTGGCTGACAAGGTCACAGCAGAAGAAGATCAAAAACTGCTGATTGACAAAGTCACAGCAGAGAAGACAAATGGCTGCTGGTTGACAAAGTCACCGCAGTGAAGACGAATGGCTGCGGGTTGACAAAGTCACCGCAAAGGAAAGGCACAATGATACTTCCCCCTTTGACTTTTTGAATTAATCTGGCCTTATATTTCCCTTTTTCTGGGTGTGTGCTATTATTTATGGCACAGGGATAATAGTACCGTGCTTTCCCTATAGATTCGTAGTAATTTCTTTGGAAATAAGACAGAAGGTGTGAGTTCCACAGAAAAGCCTGTAAGCCCCTTGAACTGGGCTCATAAACATAAGAGGCTGGCTATGATATCCCTCATAAAGGATTAAGTTTGTAGGAGAATTTCTTCTTATTAATCATGTTAGAAAGAATAGATTGTGACTTGTAAATGGATAGGAGGCAGTGTCTGTGCACAGAGCACCTTTTGGTGCTTAATTCATCATCTTTCCTCCCTAGGTTTTTCATGTGATAGAGTAGAGAAACTTTCCTTTCTTCTTGCTTATCTAACCTGCAGATGGTGGAACAATCTGAGAAGAATATAGTTAGAACTTAACTAGTGTATGAATATAGTAAATGAATAAAGTTTAACTAGACATTAGAATCTTAGGTAAAGTGTAGTGAAGTGGCCTGTTGCATGGCCTTGGATGGGAGCACAGTCAGCAAGAAAAGAATGTTTTGCTAAGAGACTTGTTTTATGACTAAAGGCAGTTACTGGGCTTTCTCAGTGAGACATTCTCATGAGATTTATATACTTTCCAAGGTTTTTTGTTCAGATAATAAAGAGGAATATGGGGGGATCCATAGAAGCAATAGCAATTAATGCCTTCTGATATTATGTTGCTACTAAGCTATCTTGCAGGTGCACTCTATATATCTTTAAGCAAAAGTTACTCTTGATGTTATGACAATTCCTTATAAGCAAGCATTTTGAAGTCTTGTGAGAAAAATTAGGACACTGCATGAACTCAAGGCCATTTGCCTGAGCAAGCGGTGGTCCTTTGCTAGTCCTTAATGATTTTGTCTGCTAATCTGTCTCTGCGCCCTTGACTCACAACAACAGTAGAGTTATTAATTAGTACTAATCTTTTAGAAGTTTGTACCAATATTGTTATTGCTATTGTATAACTGTACTTTGAATAACTTACCACCTGATATATAGTTTATAGATATGAATTAACTGTTATCTGGAAACATGTAACCATAGTGAAACAAAATACCATGTGATTGTAACTTAGTGTGTGTGCATAAAAAGAAAGCTAGACCAGCATTTGGCAGAGATGCCTGGCAGTAAATGCTAACGAGAGAATAAAGAGAAAGAAAAGAATTCGGCTCTCTCACTCGATTCGTGCTGACGCCGTCTCTTCCTGTGGGACCCCTGAATCCCCCCTGGGGCTGGACCCCATCATACTTGCAAGTTGTCAAATACTTTTAAATAAATTCCAAGATGAATAACAAGGGCACTTACAATATAATTGCAACTGAAACATAATTAACACCGTGCACCAAACCATACAGGAAATTCTAAGTCCTACCTGAACCCATGAGCAAAGAAGAAAACCTGACCCTGTATCATTTTTTCACTTTTCTTCACCACGTACATGAGTAACTCCAGGGAACCTCACCTTCACACGGCCTGGACAAGGGCAACACCTGGAGCCCGACCTGTGGTCCCCGGGCTCCTTTCTAACCGCGCGTCTGGACTGCGCTGCGCCTGAGTCCACCAGCCCCACACGTGGCCTCTCCCCACCTCTCGGGTCCTCCCCATGCACCTCTGACCTCCACACCCTTCATGGCCCTCATTCGTTCATTATCTTTCAGGGACTCAGCCAGTTGCAAAGTGCCAGGACCAACCAGAATTGCAGACTTAAAGTTTAATGAACAAAAATCACAGATAGCCCTGGACAGTTCACGCAGCGGATAAACTGTCTGCCCGGAGTATGGACAACCCAGGTTCCATTCTGGGTCAGGGCACAGGGAGAAAGGACAATCTGCTTCTCCCCCCACCTCTCTCCCCTTCCCTCTCCTCTTTCTTCCCTTTGCCTCCTCAGGCAGTGGAGTGTGGCCCCAGCGCTGTCACCTCAGGATCTGAAAACAGCTCCATACGGAGTTAGTTGCAATAACCACACAGGCAATTTATTACTCACAAATCCTTTTGGCATGCCTGGGTACAGCTTAAGGGGGCCCTGTCGGTGTGCTCCTCTTGGCTGGCTTTGGTGAGAGCTCAGAGTGGCATGAAGACAGTCCACATCAACGTTGGAGTCTGGGCAACTACTGCAGCAGGGGGCCCTCAGCTTTACTACCTTTTCTGGCCAAAGCCTTCTAACAGGTGTCAATCTACAGGATTATTACCTCATACCACGATTTTGGGAGTTCCTTGCAGGGAACTCCTATTATGTTAATCTACTGAAATGTTTACATCAAACCACTTTTGAAGATGTTATTTACATTAACTTACAAAGTTGTGATACTAAGCCACTTCTTATCTATGTATAAGTTTACACACACACTAACTGGGCCCTGCTTGAAAGTCAGTTTATCACAATACACCCACTATATTAATTAAATAAAATTATTTAATTTTCTTAATTATTTTAAATATTATTTTTAATTACTTTTATATATCTTTCATATTTTTGTTTTTTTATATTTCTATATATTTAATTACTATAACATTATATTACTACAACAGTTAACTTACAAAGTTATGACATCAAGCCACTTCTTATCTATGTATAACTTCATACACACACTGACTGGGCTTTGCTTGAAAGTCAGAGTCTGTTTATCACATCTACACACACTATATTAATTCCTATCCAGATGGCATAACTTTATTTAATTTTTTTAGTTTTAATATATCTTAATTACTTTCATATATCTTCCATTATTTTTATATTTCTATATATTTAATTAGTATAACATTATATTACTACAACAGATCTTCAATACTGCAGAGGCTCTCATTGTAACAATTTTTTTTAATTTGTTTATTTAAAAAAACATTTTGGAGAGTGGAGAGAGAGAGACAGAAAGAGAAGGGGGGAAGAGAAGAAAGCATCAACTCCCATTTGTGTTTTGACCAGGCAAGCCCAGCTTTTTTATTTTAATTATTTTTTGTTTGTTCTTTTGTTTTATTTATTTTAGAGGGTGGAGAGAGATTGAGAGAGAGAGAGAGAGAGAGGTAATTTCTTTAATGCACGTGAAATAAAATAAAGGAGGGAAGATTCCACGAGGGCCTGAGAGCCAGAGCCAGACAAGGTGAGCAAGTAGAAAAGAGTTTGTTCTGTCACCGTTTTGCAGGAGGGGACTGTCAGGGGCAGGTCAAAGGTATGATCCTATTGATGCACAGAGTGGCCAGACACAGCTCAGTGATGGCAAAGAGAAGAAGCCTTTGGTAAAGAAGTGATGTGCCAGGGTTGTGAGTTCCCACCTCGACCTGTTCAATTCATGAATTTCTATCGGATCAGGAGGAGGTCTCATTCCACTGAACCCTTTCTTGTCCACACTGTGTTCCTCCGCCTGGAGTCTGTTTAGATACTAATTTATTTTCAGTGGGGCTATTTGTTTTAGAGTGCTATGTGAGTATTGATCAGAAATGCATTGTGGTTTTGTCAGTTTATGGAACAGAAATGTTTCATCAGGTACATGGTAAGTAAAGATGCTCTTTCCATTTCTGGCTTGTGCTTTTAATGTGTGAATAGATTTTTTTTTAATAGTTGATTTTAATTTTATAAAGTCCCTGTTTTTTTCTATTTTAATGGGTCCCTGAAACCTAGAAGAACGAGGAGGGGTGTGGCGGGCCCCGAGGCGCGCGGGAAGGGGGCAGGAGGCGGCGGGGAGAAGAGAGGTGCGGGGCGGGCTCAGTACCGCGCAGTCTGGACCCGCGGTGGGAAGGGGCGTGGGGACCGCCACCCGGGCTTTGAGGGAGGCGGTCGCCGAGGCGACGTGAAGATGAGGTGCATTTGATGTGGTAACATAGGTTCTGAAGGAAAGTGAGAAAGTGGGGGACCGTCAGGTTTTTTTTTTTGCTCATCTGTGCAGTGAAGACTGTGTATCGTGCGCAGTGTTTTTTATTACGTTTCAGTTCCAGTGGCATTGTGACTGCCAGTTTAATTTATTTTGTGTGTTATTGAGAACTGCATTTGGTAACTTGTAGCGAGAAGAGCTCTGTAGTTACCTTTTTGTTGCGGATTTCTAGAGGAAGGCCAGGAGGGGAAGATACACCGTTTCTATGGTGACACCTCTGTGTCTAGTCTAATGCGGTTCTTCTCAAGTATGCCGTCAGTGCGATAGCCTGGCGCCCTCGTGTGGGCATCTCGGGAATGACATCGTAGCGCAGGTGCGCAGTAGAGCGGATCCTCTACTAAGGTGGAATGCACATAAGCAGAGGTAGTCAACATTTTTATACCTACTGCCCACTTTTGTATCTCTGTTAGCAGTAAAATTTTCTAACCGCCCACTGGTTCCACAGTAATGATGATTTATAAAATAGAGAAGTAACTTTACTTTATAAAATTTATAAAGCAGAGTTACAGCAAGTTAAAGCATATAATAATAATTATTTACCAAATACTTTATTTCTATTTTCACTAAGTTTGGCAGAAGAAATCTTTATAAAACAACTTACTACCGCTCACCATGAAAGCTGGAATGCCCACTAGTGGGCGGAAGGGATCAGGTTGACCAGCACTGACATAAGGTTTGTTCTGTCCTTACTGATTTTTTAAATTATTTATTTATTTATTTATTTTAGAGGAGAGAGAGAGAGAAAGAGAGAGAGAAGGGGGGAGGAGCAGGGAGCATCAACTCCCATATGTGCCTTGACTGGGCAAGCCCAAGGTTTTTTTTTTAACTTTTTTTTTCCAATTTTTATTTATTCATTTTGGAGAAGAGAGAGAGAGAGAGAGAGAGACAGAGAGACAGAGGAGAGACAGAGAGGAGGAACTGGAAGCATCAACTCCCATATGTGCCTTGACCAGGCAAGTCCAGGGTTTCAAACCAGCAACCTCAGCATTTCCAGGTTGACGCTTTATCCACTGCGCCACCACAGGTCAGGCAAGCCCAAGGTTTTGTTGTTGTTGTTGTTGTTGTTGTTTTTGTATTTTTCTGAAGCTGGAAATGGGGAGAGACAGTCATACAGACTCCCGCATGCACCCGACCAGGATCCACCCGGCACGCCCACCAGGGGCGACGCTCTGCCCCTCCAGGACATCCCTCTGCCACGACCAGAGCCACTCTAGTGCCTGGGGCAGAGGCTAAGGAGCCATCCCCAGCGCCCGGGCCATTTTTGCTCCAATGGAGCCTCGGCTGCGGGAGAGGAAGAGAGAGACAGAGAGGAAGGAGGGGGGGTGGAGAAGCAAATGGGCGCTTCTCCTATGTGCCCTGGCCAGGAATCGAACCCGGGTCCCCCGCACGCCAGGCCGACGCTCTACCGCTGAGCCAACTGGCCAGAAGCCCAAGGTTTTGAACCACCTACCTCAGAGTTCTAGATCCGTGCTTGATCCACTGCGCCACCACAGGTCAGGCCTTACTGATTTTTTTCAAGCAGGCTATCACTTTTGAAGGAGTGACGATCCGTCTCTGAATGAGAGATGTGTTGAATATATTTCAATGATAGTTTTTCTTTTTTTTTTTTTTTGTAACTGTGATGTAAGTGGGAGTTTGTGTTATGGAGTTTATATTAAGTACAGGAAAAGTTGGAATCATCGAGTGACTAAAGCTTGTTGACCGAGGGTGCACCACGAAGACTCTAGACCCAAGTGTGTGGATAAAACAGAAGAAAAAGTTTATTACACTCGCGAGCGGGCTCAAGGCAAGGAGGTGGCCAAGAGCCCCGAACAATCTTCAGCAAGCAAGTTTTATACATTATCTCAGGTCAGGAATTCAGGAGTCATGAGATAGGGAAGTTGCAAGGGCTCTCAGGGTGATTGCCCCAGGTACTTGCGGAAGAGCCATCACCTATGATTACATCGGGGCGAGGCGGGCCAGTTCTTGTTCGGCAAGCCAAAATTAGCCAAGCAAAGGACAGAAGGAATTTTCTATTTTTACTGTTACACTAGCTCTAAGCAAATTTTTCAGTGGTTTATGGTAGGGAGCGGTCAATTCCTGCTTTCTTTAATTTTAGACAAAAGGTCAAGCAGAATTTTTCCACTCACGGTTACATTTCCTCCTCTTTCTTTTGCATATCTCTAATCCTAGAGATCTGAGTCCTGGTTTAAACTTTCATAATGCTGTCTTACAATCATGAGTTTTACGGTCCCTATTTGCCCCTGCAGGAAGGTGGTTAGTTTATTTAAGACACATGGTCCAATAGTGACAACTAGCAGTAGTACTATAAGGGGTCCTGCCAAGGTGGAGATGAGGGTAGTCAACCAGGGTGATTTGGTATACCACCCTTCAAACCACCCCTGCTGGTCCTGTAATCTCTTTTCTCTAGCCTTCAGCCTTTCTTTTAATTTTCTCATGGAGTCTCTTACTACTCCAGTGTGGTCAGCATAGAAACAGCATTCTTCTTTTAAAGCAGCACATAAACCACCCTCTCTTAAAAATAACAAGTCTAAGCCTCGTCGGTTTTGCAACACGACCTCAAAGAGGGAGGTCAGTGACTTTTCTAAGGCTTCTATCGACTGCTCTATGGCCTTTAAATCCTGGTTAATAGCAGACTCTAGCAAGACCATTTGTCTGGGTCCTTCAACTAGGCCAGCAGTTCCTGTTCCTACTCCTGCCAATACCCCGGCTCCCAGCAGTACTGCTAGGGTGAGTGTGACAGGCTCTCTTCTATACCTGGTCCGCCCCTCAACCGTCTCTTCAAAGTCCTCATTTCCATGATATATAAGGCGGGGGAAAACCCTAATTATTACACAAAAATCTTGAGAGTTGTTAAAGGCCTGAGTGGACACACAGGAAGTCAGGCCCGTTCTGCATGCCCACCAAGTTCCTTTTTCAGGGATTAAATAGGAACTGTTAGGGGAAATTGAAATAGTCTGCAGGCATCGGGCCTTGTCTGAGGCAGACGGGGTTCCTAGACATATTACAAGGAAGGGGTCTAGCAGGGTCCGTGGTCGGGATGTCCCAAGTCTCCAGCCCTGCCGCAAGCTGACAGAGGTCTGGATACAGGGACAGCCATCAAGTCCAGGGGGGATGGTCATTGGAAGTCACTTCCCATACTATGTCACTGGTCCCTGATATCACCTGCCATGTCTGCCAGGTCGGTTGGTGGGGATTTGTTGCGGTGGCGGACACGCAGCTTGAGGGGATTATCTGTTTTCTCCACTGTCCACTGGTCATCAGGAGCAGGAGCAGGCTTGAGGTGTGACGTATGGATCCAAACGGCGATGCCATCGACCTTTACAGCGGTGGGTGTGATGAGGAGGACTTGGTAGGGTCCCTTCCAGCGGGGTTCGAGTGTTCGGTGTTGGTGTCTCCGGATGTAGACGAAGTCCCCAACCTGGTAGCGATGCGGGGTCCCGTCTCCTGCCGGCTGGTAAAGGTCAGATAGCTGCTTCCATAGGCAATGTTGCACTCTGGCCAGGGCCTGTAACCTAACAGACAAGGGGGTATTCAGGATATTTATGTCAGAGAGGGATAAATCCTGAATAGGCGGAGGGGTTCCAAAAAGTATTTCAAAGGGAGTTAGGTTAGTTTTAGCGGAAGGGGTATTTCGAGCCCAGAAAAGAGCGTATGGTAGGAGCATTACCCAATCTCTATGGCCAGTCTCTATGACTAATTTAGTTAAGGTCTCTTTAATTGTTCTATTCATTCTCTCTACCTGTCTTGAACTTTGGGGTCTATAAGCACAATGTAGTTTCCAATTAATTCCCAATATTTTGGCTACCCCCTGGCTTACCTGGGCCACAAACGCCGGTCCATTATCAGACCCTATTACCTTTGGAAGGCCAAATCTAGGAAAGATTTCTTCCATAATCTTCTTAATTACCACCGCCGCCGTCTCATGTTTGGTAGGGAAGGCTTCTACCCATCCTGAAAAGGTGTCTACAAAAACTAAGAGATACCTTAGTCCATACTTAGCAGGTTTTACCTCAGTGAAGTCTACTTCCCAATATTGGCCTGGTCTGGTTCCTCGGAGACGGGTTCCACTGGTTCCTTTTGTTGGGTAGGCATTCACCATTTGGCAGGCCTTACAAGCTTTGACTATTTCCTTTGCTATTTGCCTCTTCTCGGGGGTAGTCAATGTTTTATCATCCTGAAGCAGTTGGACCAGTTTGTCAGTCCCAAGGTGGGTGAGACAGTGGGCCATCTGGAGGAACGTCCGAGCATCCTCAGGTTCCTTTAAGTGGGTCAGGGTGGGGGATGGCTCTGCTTCTATAGTAAGGATGTTGGAGGCAGTCCTCATGGCTACCACTCGAGCCTCCTCATCGGCCTTCCTGTTGCCTTTGGCTACTGGGTCTTGCCCTTTCTGGTGCCCAGGGCAATGGACAATTGCCAGCTCCCGTGGGAGCATGACAGCATCTAAGAGGGCTAGGATTTCTTGTTTGTGCTTAATGTCTTTACCTGCTGATGTGAGCAGGCCCCTTTCTTTGTAAATTGCCCCATGCACATGTGCAGTGACAAATGCATACCTGCTGTCCGTGTAGACGGTGGCCCGTTTACCACTAGCCAGTTCTAAGGCCTTTGTTAGAGCTATTAGTTCTGCCTTTTGGGCTGAGGTTCCTGGGGCAAGTCTCTCTGACCAGATTACTTTTTCCTTGTCTACCACTGCAGCCCCAGCTCTGCGTTCTCCTTCACACAGAAAACTGCTTCCATCAGTATACCAAATTAAGTCAGATTGTGGCAATGGTGTGTCCCGTAAGTCTTTCCGGATCCCAGCCTCCTCGGCTAGGATATCCCTGCACTGATGGTGGACAGTTTCCCCCTCTTTCCTGGGTAGCAGGGTGGCTGGGTTCAAAACAGTTGGAGAACCAAAGGTGATCCTGTCTTTATCTAACAGGAGGCTTTGGTAATGAGTAATGCGGGCATTGGTTAGCCAGCGGTCTGGAGGTTGTCTGATTATGCTTTCCAGGGCATCGGGGGCGACAACAGTCAATTTTTGGCCCAGAGTCAGTTTGTCGGCATCTTTGACCAGGAGGGCCACAGCGGTGATCACCCGTAGGCATCCCGGCCACCCTTTTGCAACTGCGTCCAACCTCTTAGAGAGATAAGCCACCGGCCGTTTCCAGGGTCCCAGAGACTGAGTCAATACTCCTTTAGCTATCCCTTCCTTCTCGTCTACATAGAGAGTGAATGGCTTCTCTATGTTGGGGAGTGCTAAGGCTGGGGCTGACAACAGTGCCCTCTTGATTTGGTCAAAGGCCTTTTGCTGTTCATCTCCCCAGGTATACTCAGTTCCATCCTTTAACAAGGGGTACAGAGGGGCGGCTAGTGCGGCAAAGCCAGGTATCCATAGTCTGCAAAAACCTGCTGTGCCCAAGAACTCCCTGAGGCCCTTCCGATTTTTCGGAGGTGGGATTTGAGTAACACTCTTTTTCCTGGCCTCAGTTAGCCATCTCTTACCATCTCGGAGAGAGTAGCCCAGGAAGGTGACTTCGGGTTGGCAGATCTGGGCCTTTTTGGCAGATGCCCGGTATCCCAGTTTGGCCAGTTCGACAAGCAGTTTCTCAGTTCCCTGTTCGCACTGCTCTATGGTGGCGGCTGCAAGTAACAGATCATCAACATACTGCAACAAAGTTACCTCAGGGGTGGAGGCTCGGTAGGCACTCAAGTCCTGGTGCAGCGCTTCGTCAAAGATGGTGGGAGAGTTCTTGAAGCCCTAGGGTAGCCGCGTCCAGGTGAGCTGTCCGCTGAGTCCGTTCTCAGGGTCCGTCCATTCAAAAGCAAACAGGGGTTGGCTGTCCTCATGCAGGCGCAAGCAGAAGAAGGCATCTTTCAGGTCCAGTACTGTATACCACTTCCTGTCAGGACTGAGGGTACTGAGGAGGTTGTAAGGGTTTGGGACTGTTGGATGTATGTCCATTACCCGACTGTTAACCTCTCTCAAATCCTGGACCGGTCTATAGTCCCCTGTCCCTGGTTTCTTCACTGGTAGCAGGGGGGTGTTCCAGCCTGATTGACAAGACTTCAGGATCCCTTGTCCTAGCAGCCTCTGGATGTGAGGTCTAATGCCTTCCTGGGCCTCTTTACTCATGTAGTATTGTTTGACCCTTATGGGGGTGGTGGAGGGTTTTAAGTATACTACCACCGGAAGCCTTTGTACTGCCAATCCTGGCCCTGCCATTTCTGCCCAGGCCTCTGGGAAGCTCTGAAGCCACCTGTCTTCTGTTGAATGGGGTCCGGGGGCAGGGGTCTCATACAGTTTATACTCATCTTCAGCAGACAAGGTCAGCATGGTCACAACAGGCTGACTGACAAGAGGGTTACTGAATCTTATTTCTGGTCCCTGAGGTTTGAAATCAATACTCGCCCCCAACTTGGTAAGCAAATCCCTCCCCAGCAGCGGGGCAGGGCATTCTGGTATGACCAGAAAGGAGTGCTGTACTTTTCCCCTCCCCAGGTCCATTGTCCTTTTAGTTGTCCATGACCTATGCTGGCATCCATTTGCCCCCTGGACCAAGGATTTTTTGTTTGAGAGGGGACCCAGCGGGCTCTGCAAGGCAGAGTAAACCGCTCCTGTATCCACCTCAAAGTCGATTGGTGTCCCCTCCACATTGAATGTTACCCTGAGTTCGGGGAAGGGGTCCGAACCCCGACGCCCCTAACCTTCCAGGGCAAGGAGGTCTGCAGTCTTCTTCTTTTTCTTGGGACAATCTCTAGCCCAATGTCTTTCCTCTTTACAATAAGCACATTGATTGGATCCCAGCTTCTGGCGTGGGCCCAGGGTGCTATTTTTTCCTTTCCTATTCTGCTTCCCTACTACGGTAGCCAAAATCTTCGTTAACTCTTTATTTCTCCGTTTATCTCGCTTATTTTCCTGCTCCTCACGTTCTTTTATAGTATACCTTATCAGCTTCCTTGACTAAATCTCTCAGAGCCATGTCCTGTAACCCATCCATCCTCTGGAGTTTCCTCCGAATATCAGTAGCTGACTGTCCTATAAAAGCCATAGCCAGTGCCCCTCTCTGTTCTTCAGACTCAGGGTCGAAAGGGGCGTACCTCTTATAGGCTTCTATTAGTCTCTCTAGGAATCTGGATGGGGATTCCTCTGGCCCTTGAATTACTTCTCTTACCTTAGCCAAATTAGTGGGGCATCTCGCCGCTGCTCGGAGACCCATCATCAGAGTCTGGCGATAGAGTAAGAGTCGCTGCCTACCTTCAGGTGCATTAGGGTCCCAGTTAGGCCGCCTCAGGGGAAAAGCCTCATCTATAAGGTTGGGAAGTTGAGTAGGACGACCATCAGGTCCAGGAACCAATTTCCTGGCCTCGAGGAGAATTCAGTCTCTTTCTTCTGAGGTGAAGAGGATACCTAAAAGCTGCTGGCAGTCATCCCAAGTGGGCTGATGGGAAAACATAAGAGACTCGAGAAGGTCAGTAAGTTTGACAGGGTTCTCTGAAAAAGGCGGATTTTTGTTTTTCCAATTGTATAGATCTGAGGAGGAGAAGGGCCAATACTGAAGCGCCGGCATGTTCCCCCCTTGGCCGTCAGGGACAGGGGGTCTGAAAGGTCGAAGGGGCAGGGTGACGGCCACGTCATCTGGGGTTTGTGCTCTCCAGCTCCGGGTACTTTGGGCTGGACCCTCCACTGATGGTCCCCATTTGTCCTGATGTGGGGCCCCAAGCTGGGGACCTGTAGTGCTGGCAGGGACATCCCTGGGATAGGGAGGCGGGAGTCCCGAATCAAAAAGAATAAGGTCAGTTTGAGATTCAGGGAGAACAGAGGAGGGAAGGAGGAAACAGGGACGAAGCAGGCGCCGTTGGCTCTGGAGGTTTGAGTGGAAGCATAGAGCAGATGTCTGGATGAGTTAGAGCAGGTCTGGGAGGGCCCGGAGTGGTGGAGAGGATTATTGGAAGGGAGGGTGTAGGGGGAGGAAGGAAAGGTCGGACTCAAGGAGGAGGGTCGTCGGCCAGGTCTTCCCAAACCCAAATATAAGGCTGTTGATCCGGATGGCCATGAGGTCCTGGATTGAAGACAACTGCTTTAACCACCTTTATGGTGTCCTTGTGAAAGGTTCCAGTGGTCAGGCAACCTACTCCGAAGGTGGGCCACTCGGAGGCACAGAAAGTCTGCCACTTGTGCTTCTTAACAAGAAGAGACAGATTATGGGCTCGGGCATCAACCTCAGACCAATGAGACAGAGTCAGGGACAGTGGGGTGGAAGTTTTCTGTCCCATTTCAAACCCAAAAAGACAATAACACACAAATAAGACAATAACCAGGACAATCACAAAGACGAATAGACTAAGCCGGCTGCGCCGTGAATGGCAAAATGAAACTAAAAATAAACCTAGCGGTCCGGACCAACGAGCTCGGTTGGAAACTGGCAACAAATCTACAGATTCTGTCTGAGACAGCAGATGGACTTCCAAGCATCCTTGGTCGTCCTCACACTCCAGGGCGTCCCCCGGAGTCGTGGCTTGCGGCCCCCTGACACGTCTGTCAGTCGCAGCCAGGAGGGACTCACGTCCCTGCCTGACAGCCACCGCCAGTTTCACTCACCAAGCGTCAGGCGTGCGTCTCGTGGTCTGCGAGAAAGCGGGATCTTGGTGGAACCTCCAAATGTTGACCGAGGGCGCACCACGAAGACTCTAGACCCAAGTGTGTGGGTAAAACAGAAGAAAAAGTTTATTACACTCGCGAGCGGGCTCAAGGCAAGGAGGTGGCCAAGAGCCCCGAACAATCTTCAGCAAGCAAGTTTTATACATTATCTCAGGTCAGGAATTCAGGAGTCATGAGATAGGGAAGTTGCAAGGGCTCTCAGGGTGATTGCCCCAGGTACTTGCGGAAGAGCCATCACCTATGATTACATCGGGGCGAGGCGGGCCAGTTCTTGTTCGGCAAGCCAAAATTAGCCAAGCAAAGGACAGAAGGAATTTTCTATTTTTACTGTTACACTAGCTCTAAGCAAATTTTTCAGTGGTTTATGGTAGGGAGCGGTCAATTCCTGCTTTCTTTAATTTTAGACAAAAGGTCAAGCAGAATTTTTCCACTCACAGTTACAAGCTTATCTATAGGAAGTGCTACTGTTTGCAGGGATGATTTTTGCCCTAAATCTTAACAACAGTTGTATAATATCTATTTGTATAAGGTTTTCCTAATACAGCAGGGTTTCACAATAAGTTTTTGCTGTGACTGTGAGAAGGAATGAATTGTTGCATTTATATTTATTAATTCTTGTAGTATTTTCCTTGGAATGACCGTCAACCTTTATTCACCCCACCGCGCAGTTTTTCTACCATTTCCCTTGCAATCATCGTGTCCCTTTAGGGTTATTGCATTTCAGAATGTCTCCTATGCTGTGATTCCTGTTTATATTTTCTAAAGAAGGCATTTTCAATGGCAGTTTTTAGTTTTATAAAATGACAATGAATTTATTTTGCTAAAGTAAACGTGAACGAGTGTACCAGGTTCATGGCTGTTTTCATGTAAATGAACCATTGAAAACTGAAGTTGTGTGGGAGCGGCTGGGCCTGTCGCGAGGCCTAAGGCAGGAGCAGCAGGGAGGTGAGAGGTGGGGCCTGGCGTAGATGTGGGGCGGGGTTGGGCCGAGGGAAATTGGGCCTCGAGCAGGTTCAAGATGAGATGTAGCAGAAGAGTCAGCAAGGCCATGGACGTGAGGTGTGAGGCTTCTGGGCAGGGGCCGCAGTTCACTAGTTGGGCTGTGCAGAGCTCGGATAAACGTGAGTGTATCTCCGGGGCCTGGGAATAACGGGGTGGGGGATGGGACAGAGGGGATGCGAGCGAGCTAGCGGTTCAGGGAGGAGGTGCAGCTGGCCGCAAGAAGAGAAGAGCTCCCGGACTGTTTGTAGAGAATACGCTTCTGCTCTCCGTGTAAGATCAGCAGAATGACCTGCTGTTTGTATTGTATGTCACTCTTCATCCTGTTTCTTGTGGGGTAGGGTTTGTATTCTGAGTACTACTGAGCTTTGGGGCAGGATCATTGTGTATCCTGGGGAACGTCCTCTGCATTGTAGGTGCTTGTGAGGAGGTGTTCCTTCTATTCACCAGATCCCCATACTCTTGATAATATTAAATGGCACCATGTTGGCTGAATATGGCCCCAGGGCATATTCACCTTTGTCAGAAAGCACAGCCCTGAAAGCTTTGAGCAATCTGGCCTTGGAAGTAGTATTTTCATCATTGTTCCTTTGAAATTATTTTATAAGGCTATCATTGATTAAATTTGGTATTTTTAAATTTAATGTTTATTCATTTGATAACATGGCGATGTAATGATAATGTTGGTCAAATAAGTTTGTACATATAATGCTTACATGTTTGCTCACTTATAGTTTGTATTGGGTGTGGGGGACAGGCTGTAAGCAGGTCGGGTCATTACAGCTCTAAGTTTAGTTTTAAGACTAAGCTTTTCCCAACACCTTTGACTGATTGCATGATGTGGGGTGGTGCACTCTTATGAGAAATCCTATTATGGCTCAGATAAGTGACTTTGTATCAGAGACTTTTTTGTTCATATATTGGATTAAAGGTTTTGTATTTCTACACTATAAACTGGGGAAGACCGTGAGCTTGTTCTCTCTCAGTTCCTGAGATTAGCATTAGAGGAGAAAGCAGAGAGGAGAGCAGAGAGAGGCCATGTGGAGGAGGCCAAAAGAAGCAGGTGAGATGGTGAAGTGCTGAATGAGAAGCCAGTTTGTGCAGAGTTTGTGCAGAGAAAAGGAGATGGGGAACAGAAGTGAGTAAGTCTGGTGATCTAGAAACCTTTGATTTTAGAAAACTCAATCAAGTCAATAGCATTATGAGCTCTGAATGAGTGGGTTTTTGGAGCCCAGTGTGTGTTTTTACTTGCCCATTGGGTGCAAGCTAGGATTAAAGTTGATGACCCACCAGTTCTTGGCTCCATTGTTTCATTACTGTCTGTCCAAATCAAATGTGAACCTGCATGGGCCAGGTAGCTGTGATGATGGCCATGCCTACTGGCCATACAGATAACTTTCTTACAGGGTTCTAGATGGAGGGTTAGAAAAGCTGTAAAGAAAGTAATGTTATAAAGCACCATACCCCATATTCTGAAAAGCACTGTACCTTACTCCATCCAGTTTATGTAGAGACACCTGGTACAGATAAATTTTGAATAATTTTATTGAAGGAGGGGATTTGTTAAATATGCTGGTTGCATATGGTTGACTTGAGTCCCAAATCATGTCCCTCAAGTACATCTCAGAGACTAGTTATATACTCTTTGACCACACACAGTTTGGGAAGCAAGACACAACCATTAACAATTTTTACATTACATTAACAAGATTAATATTAAAACTTTCAGGGTAATACAATCAAAGACATTCACAAATCCTTTTAGTGTCTATCTCTCCTTTTTTGCCTAGAAGTAAATGTTAGTCTCAGGATTCTAGGAAGGGAGGAAGAGCTAAGATCAGTGTAGGGTGGTATGTAAATTTTGTCTCTTATTGAAAGCAAAAGGGAGTTCCTCAGATAACCTTAATCATTTCAGAGAACTGAAAACCAAATGACCCTAGTCATTTTTGTAAGTCAGGAGACTTCTATATTCTTTTACTTCCATTTTCCAGAGAAAGAACTGGACAGAAAGCCTGACTTTTCCCTTTATAATGGCATTGTCAACACTAAGTTTTAAAGTTCTCTGGTACTTTTTTACAGTTCATGGCACTTTTTTTTGTTCATTGAAATGTGTAGGAAGGTGGTTTATCATCCAGTAGGGTCAGTTTTTAAAAAGTGGCAAGCATTCCTGTAAGCATGGTAGATTTGAATATTTGGAGTATTGTGGATGTTGGGCAGATGAAATATATTATGCTCACTTTGTTAAAGATGGTGCTGCCCACATGGAAGCCTGTCACCCAGGTGATAATAATGTGTGTTAGGGGCAGGCTGTGGGCAAACAAAAATTTTTAGCCTGGAGCTTGGTTTTAGGACTAAGCCTTTCCTACCCTTTTTGATGTGGGGTGGTACAATCCCATCATGTCTCAGATAAGTGACTTTGTATTAGAGACTTACATATTTTGTATATTGAATTAAAGGTTTTGATTTCTACACTATAAAATGGGGGCAAAACAAGAGCTTGTGCTCTTGATTTCTGAGATTAGCATTAGAGAGCAGAGAGAGGCCACATGGGGGAGGCCAGGAGAAGCAGCCAAAATGGCAGAGTTTGTGCAGGGAGAAGGAAGGAGATGGGGAACAGAGGTGAATAAGTCTGGTGAGCTAGAAACCTTTGATTCTAGGAAACTCGGCAAAGTCAGTTGCTTTGTGAGCACTGAACGTGTGTGGGTTTTGGAGCCCAGTGTGTGTTTTTACTTGCCCGCTGGGTGCAAGCTAGGATTAAAGATAATGACCCACCAGTTTTTGCCTCCATTGTTTCTTTATCGACTGTCTGAATCCAATGTGAAGCTGCATGGGCCAGGTGGCTGTGATGGTGGCCTTGGATACTGGCCTCACATTATGTTTATGGAATGTTATTTGCCACTTAGGTTACTTTAAAAAATGTTTTTACACATTTTTTAGTTGCATGCATCAGTTTTTTTTTTGTTTTTGTTTTTTTCTTTCTGAAGCTGGAAACAAGGAGAGACAGTCAGACAGACTCCTGCATGCGCCCGACCTGGATCCACCCGGCCCGCCCACCAGGGGCGACGCTCTGCCCACCAGGGGGCGATGTTCTGCCCCTCCGGGGCATCGCTCTGCCACAACCAGAGCCACTCTAGTGCCTGGGGCAGAGGCCAAGGAGCCATCCCCAGTGCCCGGGCCATCTTTGCTCCAATGGAGCCTTGGCTGCGGGAGGGGAAGAGAGAGACAGAGAGGAAAGAGGGGGTGGGGGTGGAGAAGCAAATGGGCGCTTCTCTTATGTGCCCTGGATGGGAATCAAACCCGGGTCCCCCGCACGCCAGGCTGACGCTCTACCGCTGAGCCAACCAGCCAGGGCCCATGCATCAGTTTTGAAAGCTGTACTCCATTGCTGATTGAGATGGGTGTGTTCAATTACCTTTATAGTTATGTGTGTTTCTGTTTTATCTTTTAGCTGTGTTGTATTATTTGAGTTTGTGATGAATTGCATGTGAATGTAGATATTCCCAGTCTACTGAACCTACTAAAAGGATTTTGTGTATTTATGGAACCAGGTTTTGCCTTAAAATGTACTCTTAAGTTACCCAAATATTTTTGGTGGTTATTTTTAGTTCTCTTAATCTCTTGCTGCCTTATGTTGTAGGCAGCTCCAGGGTTTTCTATTAGGTGTGTTAGCTATTAACTTCCAGAAGGAAGTGCTTTCAGTGGATGTCAGGATGTAGTGGTGCCTTTTATTTTCTCATATGGTTGTTTTGATACCAGTTATGATATGTTACAAAGTACCTTACCCCAGATTCTGAAAGGCACTGTACCTCACTCCATTGGGTTTATGTAGAGACACCATGTTCAGATGAATTTTGAGAATTTTATTGAAGAAGGTGATTTGCTAAATATGCCGGCCACATATGGCTGACATGGGGCATAGCAGTCCCAATTCTTGAGCCCTGAGTATATTTCAGAGGCTGGTTATATACACATTGACCACATACAGGTTGGGGAGGGGGCATGACAGCAGGACACAGTCATTAACAAGATTATAACATTTGTCTAGGGGATTTACAGAAAATGTTAAAACTTTCAAGGTAATACAAAGATATTCACAAATCCTTTCAGTATCTATCTTCTCTTCTTTGCCTAGAAGTACACTTTAATTTCAGGATTCCAGGAAGGGAGAGAGAGCTAAGATCAGTGTAGGGTGGTATGTTAATTTTGCTTCTTATTGAAAGTGAAAGGGAGTTCTTCAGATAACCTTAATGCTTTTAGAGAACTTAAAAACAAATGACCCTAGTCATCCTTGTAAGTCAGGAGACATCTTTATTTTTTTCCTCCATTTTCCAAAGAAAGAAAAAGAAAGCCTGACCTTTAGAATATCAATATTAATTTTGCTGCTTTTTGGTACCTTACAACAATATCATAATTTTTCTTTCATGTAAAGAGAAACCTTTTTCATATATATTATGTGTCTGAATTTGAATCCATTACTTTGTGCCAATAATTAGGCTATTTATGTTTATTGATAAGGAGTTACCCAGCAGTTCATTTTAATAGCCATATGCCACAAGGAAATTATTCAATGTAGTTGTGGTTTTTTTCTATTCATTGCTTTTTTTTATTTATTTATTCATTTTTTAGAGAGGAGAGAGAGAGAGAGAGAGACAGACAGACAGAAAGGAGGAGCAGGAAGCATCAACTCCCATATGTGCCTTGACCAGGCAAGCCCAGGGTTTTGAACCGGCGACCTCAGTGTTTCCAGGTTGACACTTTATCCACTGCGCCACCACAGGTCAGGCCTATTTATTGCTTTTTGTATACTGTCAGTCAAATAAGTTTGTAAATATGATACTGATAGATATATGTATTTATCAGAAATACCAAATGCCCTTTGGCTGTTCTTCCTGACTGTTGGACCTCAACCTTATTTACTGGATAAATTGTCCCTGAGGCAGAAGAGTTCCAAGAATCTGGTCAAGCATCCTAAGGAGGAGTGTTCCAGAAAGCTGAAATTGTAAATCCACAGGAGGGGATATACCAGAACTTCTGGCTCAGTACCTCCTCAGGCTCTCCCAAACACTATAAAAATTTGCCCCCTAGTCTGTACTCATGCCCTTCTCCCTGGAGAAGTGCCCAACAGTGTTCCTTTCTTCCTTTCAATAAAGCGTACTACACTGGCCTTTTCAGACTCCCATGGATTCCAACAGATATATAGGTTTGCTCACTTATAGTTTACATTGGGTGTAAATGACAGGCTGTAAGCAGGCAGGGTTGTTATAGCTGAAGGCTAAGTTTTAAAACTAAGCCTTTCCCACCCTTTTGAGGAATCCCATTATGCCTCAGATAAGTGACTTTGTATCAGAGACTTCTTTGTTTGTATATTGGATTAAAGGTTTGGATTTCTACACTATAAAATGGGGCAGACTGAAAGCTTACTTTCTCGGTTTCTAAGATTAGCATTAGAGAGCAGAGAGCAGAGGAAAGCCATGTGGAGGAGAGGAGAAGCAGCCAAGAAGGCAGAGTGCTGAAAGAGAAGCCAGTTTGTACAGAGTTTGTGCAAAGAGAAGGAGATGAAAAACAGAGGTGAATAAGGCTGGTGAGCTGAAAACCTTTGATTTTAGGAAACTCAGATTAGTCAGTGGTTTGGGGAGCCCTGAATGGAAAGGGAAGTGTTTTTCCATTGTGTGTATTTTGTGCCCACCAGGTGCAAGCTAGGATTAAAGCAAATGGCCCACCAGTTCTTGGCTTCATTGTTTCATTACTGTCTGTCCAAATCAAGTGCGAACCTGCATGAGCCAGGTGGCTGTGATGTTGACCGAAGCTACTGGCTTAACATTTACCTTCACTATATTTTATATTTTAATAGGTGAAGTGAAACTAAGGCAATAGTGTTAATAAAAGTGTGGTCAATATTTTCATGTGTGACATTATGTTTATGTATAGATATCTTTGGGAAGGCAATGTATGTAAAATTGTTTAAGTTGATTAATAAATGTGATGAGAATCCTGAGCATTATAAATGAAGGGTGTAGATGGAAGGTGTTCTAGAAACAGAAAGCATTTTGCAAGCAAAGCAGAGCTCCATTTAGGTCGACTGGCAAATATGCAAAATTTGAAAAAAAAAAACCTGTATGTGGTGGAAGCAGGAGAGTAAGAGACTAGGATGATCAATGATAAGTTACAGTATTGAAGCAGAACTAAAGACCACATCATGAGTCATGAGCAAGCAAGGATGCTTCAGTGCATCTTGTGGTTCACAACAGGATTCACTGTCCTAAGGTGTCCCAGATTCTTTATCTCTAGGAAGAAGGCCAGGAGAGTTCCAAGTGGCTTGTGTGATCCATGTGATGTTCATTCTTCAGTCTGTGGTCTGGAAGTCCAGCTAAAGGCTAGGTAGGTCTGTCTCATTTGGATGTGTGTCAGAGACACTTCTGAATACTAGCATATAAGTTCATGTTACTGAGGTAGTTGAGTGTTGTTGTAGTAATATAAGGTTATAGTTTAGTAAGGTATCAAAAAGCTGCAAAATTAATATTGATATTCTAGGAGGAAACATCAGAATTTCCTGTCCCATCCTTCCTTTAGGGAGGGGAGGGAGATAAATGTAGAAGTTTCTTGCTTGCAAGGACAATGGGTCATTTAGTTTTAAAACTAAATAAAGGTTAACTGAGAAACTTCTTTTTCAATGGGAGATAGAATTTACATACCACCTTGCATTGACTATATTTCCTCCCCCTTCCTGGAATATTGAAGGTAAAATACCTCTAGGCAAAGGAGGAAAGATGAACCCTGAAAGATTATAAATATATTTGATTGTGTTGCCTTGAAAGTCTTAATGTTTCTGTGTGTTTCCTAAACAAATGTTGTAAGCTTATGCCATGATGTCATGCTCTCCTCAGCCCATGTGTGACACACAGGTGTATAACCAGCTCCTGAGATGTATTTGGCGCACATGATTTGGGCCTGCAAATACCCCATGTCAGCATATGTGGCTGGAATATTAAATAAATTCCCTTAAATAAAGCCCTTCAAAACTCATCTGGACTTGTTGTCTCTACATAAACTCACAGAAGTAAGGTACAGTACTTTTCAGCATCTGGGGTATGCTACTTTACAATAGTAATTAAATATATAGAAATAAAAATGTTGTAAAGTACTACCAGCATCTTGGCTGCTTCTACTCTCCTCCACATGGCCTTTCTCTGCTCTCCTTCAGCATGGGCTACTCTGCCCCATTTTATAGTGTAGAGATCAAAACCTTTAATGCAATATATAAACAAGAAAGTCTCTGATACAAAGCCACTTATCTGAGGCATAAATGTGATTCCTCATAAGAGTGCACCACACCCTATCATGCAACATTCGAGGGTATGAGGAAAAGTTTAGGCTTCAAACTAAGCCTTAGGTTATAAGGACACTGCCTGCTTACAGCCTGTCCCCCACATCCAATACAAACTATAAGCAAGCAAACATATATATTATATTTGCAAACTTATTTGTCCCATAGAGCTCTTATTATCTATATATAATTTCACACATACTAACTGGGCCCTGAGCTAAAGGCATGGTCTTACCTATCATATCCCTATACACTAGATTAGCTCCTACCCAGAGGGTGTAGCTTATTCACTTACCTTAGTAACTTTTAATATTATACCCTAACATTTTAATATAATTTCTATAGTTTCTATATTTCTATATATTTAATTACTATAACATTATATTACTGTAACATTCTACCCCTTGATCCTGAGGTAGTAGGTGGGACGCTGCCGGTAATCCACCCAGGGCTTTCAGAGGTGGGACGCAGCCCTCTGAAATTTGGATATTTGGATTTGTTAACTCAGAAGTGACCGGTCACATTAGGAATCCTTTTTGTGCTGCGCTGTGCTGTGTTTTGTCTGAGCCTGAATGACTGAGTTGAGTGTGAGAGAAACAAGTGTGTTCCCTGTGTTAATAGTGTGTTGCCTGTATCTAGATGTGTGGATTAATATTGCCACTGAGAAGCGGGCATGGTTGCGTGCGCCTGTAGTCCCAGCTACTCGGGAGGCTGAGGCAGGAGGATCGCTTGAGCCCAGGAGTTCTGGGCTGTATTGCGCTATGCTGATCTGGTGTCCGCACTAAGTTCAGAATCAATATGGTGACCTCCCGGGAGCGGGGGACCACCAGGTTGCCTAAGGAGGGGTGGCGACCCGGGGGTGGTGCGCGGCTGCTCTGGGCACCGGGACTTCCTCGGGGGCGGCTCAGTCTGGCTGGGCACAGTGGCGCCCCACAAGTTGTCCTGCCTATGGCAAGGTGAGTGCGCGGCCCGGCAGGCGGGCGGGGAGGGGGCGCAAATTTTTCAGGCTGGGGGGCCTGGCCTGCGGCTCGGGGTGCCCATCTGCTCCACCCATCGCAGGGGCTGTGGAGGGGCAGGTCCCCAACTGTCCTACGGGCTCGGGCTGGGGTGCGGCGCGCACCCTGCAGGCCGAACAATAACACCCTGGTGTGGCCGTTCTCCGATGCCGGTGCATAGGCGAGGGCGGAGTCTGGCAGGGGATCCTTTGTTTTGGGTAGGAGGAGGTGTCTGGTAAGTTTAGGGAGGTGCTGGACCTATTCCCCCAGCCCCCTTTGTCTGCCGCCCCTGGGGTTGTGGGCCAATGTGAGGCGCCGTGGGCTCCCCTGTGGGGGAGCCCCATTTATCCCCGGGTGCCGGCTGGCTGGCCCGGGACCCAGTGACTGCACGGCAGCGCATGGTGGAGTGGTGCCCGGCTGCTGTGTTTCCGAGGCGCAGAAACTGTTAAGGAAGTAGGGAGTCCCCAGCCCAAGCGAGGGGACCTGGCTGGGGGCGACATTGGTGGGTTGGGGGCACCCCTGTTCTGGCATGGCCCAGGAGGGTGCAGACCTGTTGCTCAGAGGTTCAAGGAAGGGGTGACCCCAGGTCCACTTGCCGGGTCCTACCCCCCAAGGGACTTTCCCCACTGGGGGCCAGTGCTCAGAACAGGGAGAAGTGCGTCTTCCGGTGTAGGCGGCCGCGGGGCATGTGACAATTTGGGGTCGCTAAGGCCTGCCCGCGCTGGCATATAGGACCTGGGCTTCACGTGTATCACCTGGGTGCCTCCGGGCCCTAGCCCAGGTTCACTCCCTGCACCGCCCCGCACTCTCCCACCCGAGAGCGTTAGAAATCCCACAAAATTAGATTCAGAGGTGCCATTTCCCCCAGTCGGTGATGGTATGGAGTAAAACCCAAAAGGAAACAAAACCCAGCCTCCATCTTGTCTCTCCGATAAGCGCCGCCAGCACCTGATGCCGGCCCACGCGCGCCCCCTCGTTTTATTCATGTGCCTTTTTCTTCCAGTGACTTATACAATTGGAAACATCAAAATCCTTCCTTTTCTGAGAAACTGCAGGGATTAATATCCTTGCTTGAAACTGCTTTTAGGACCCACCAGCCAACATGGGATGATTGTCAACAGGTCTTCCAAACTCTTTTTACTACAGAAGAAGAAAGAAAAAAAAAGAATGAAAAAAAGATGCTAAGGCGGTATTGGGAGAGGAAAGGGAAACTTGGGAGGGAAGAAGGGAAGTAAAAGACATTCTCCTGTCTCAACCTCCTACCTGGGACCCTAATACCGCTGGGGGAAGTGAGGCACTCTTCCAGTACCACCGGTTTCTGTTACGGGGCTTAAAGGCAGCAGCCAGGAAACCCACTAACTTTAGTAAGGTTAGTGAAGTCATCCAGGGAAGAGAGGAATCCCCAGCAGCCTTTATAGAAAGACTCATAGAGGCTTATAGAGTATATACCCCTCTAGATCCTGAGGCAAAAGAGAACAGGAGACTAGTAAATATAGCCTTTGTGACTCAGGTCGCTTCAGATATTAGGAAAAAGCTTACAGAAGATAATGAGATTTGAAGGAGAAAATAAGAGTAAGCTATTAGAAATAGCCCAGAAAGTATATATTAACAAGGATGATCCGGAGGTTGGCAGAGCAAAGGAGGTAGCCAAGATCCTGATTGCTGCTCAGAAACCTCCCCCCAAAGGAAAAGGGGGACAGGGGAATGGCCAAGGATGGTGAATAGCCAAAGATCAATGTGCCTATTATAAGGAGAAAGGACACTAGGAAAGAGAGTGTCCAAGGTTGAAGGCCGACAGCCAAGGGCCAAGACAGGGCCCAGAGATCTTGCTCCAAAGCTTAGACTGATGGGGCCAGGGCTTCATTCCCGTCAGTTACCAGGAGCCCATGGTCACCTTAACAGTCGAAGAAAAGCCAATAGACTTTCTAGTTGACATGGGAGCCACCTATTCAGTCCTAAAGAAACCACAGGGCCAAATACAGAAAGAAACTACAAAGATAGTAGGGGTGATGGAAAAAGCAGTAGCTTACCCACCAGCTGCCAGGGTCCAGCCCCAGGGGGGGGATCCAGGGGTCCCACAGGAGGAGACGGCGTTGGCGAAAATGGAGTGAGAGAGCCGAATTCTTTTCTTTCTCTTTATTCTCCGGTTAGCATTTACTGCCAGGCATCTTTACCAAATGCTAGTATAGCTCCCTTTTTATACACACACACTGAGTTACAATCACATGGTGTTAATTATTATTTTTGTTTCACTATGTTTTCATGTTTCCAGATAACAGTTAATTTACATCTATGAGTCACAAATCAGGTAGCAAATCATTCAAAATACAAAATAACTTGAATAGCGATAACAACATCAGTAAAAGCTTTTAGAGTATTAGTTTTAAAAGGCTTGCCTCTAAAGAAATTAACATAACATCAAGAATAGCTTTCATCCAAAGATATGCAGAGTGCACTTGCAAGATAGCCCAGCAGTAACACAAGACATTCCATGGATTTCCCTACCTTTTTAAATCTCATGAGAACATCTCATTGAGAAAGCCTAGCAATTGCCTTTAGTCAAAAGACAATTCTCTTAGTAAAACATTCTTTTCTTGCTGACTACGCTCTCATCCTAGGCCACACAATGGGCCATCCTACAATACCTTACCTAAGATACTAATGTCTAATCAAATATTACTTATTTATTATATTTAAACACTAGTTAAGTTCTGACTCTATTCTTCTCAGAATATATCACTATTTGCAGATCAAAGAAGAAAGGAATGTTTCTCTACTTATCACATGAAAAGGCTAGGGAGAAAAAATGTTAAGTGAAGGCCGAAGGGTGCTCTGTGCACAGCCACTGCCTCCTAACAATTCACAAGTCACAATCTATTCTTTTTATCATGATTAAGAAGGAATTCTCCTACAAACTTAACCCTTTACGAGGGATATCATAGCCAGCCTCTTATGTCTATGAGCCCAGTTCAAGGGGCTTACAGGATTTTCTGTGGAGCTCACACCCTCTGTCTCATTTCCAAAGAAATCACTATGAATCTATAGGGAAAGCACGGTACTATTATCCCTGTGCCATAATTAATATCACATACCCAGAAAAGGGGGGATATAAGGCCAGATTAATTCAAAAAGTCAAAGGGGGAAGTATCATTGTGCCTTTCCTTTGCGGTGACTTTGTCACCCTGTAGCATTGGTCTTCACTGCAGTGACTTTGTCACCCCGCAGCCATTGGTCTTCTCTGCTGTGACTTTGTCAATCAGCAGTTTTTGATCTTCTTCTGCTGTGACCTTGTCAGCCAGCAGTTGTGGGTCTTCTTCTGCTGTAACCTTGTCAGCCAGCAGTTGTTGATCGGCTCCCGACAATGGGCCACTGCAAGAATTACTAATTTGGGCCGGGGCATCATCACCCACTCATTTTTAGTCATTCCAGACTGTCCTTACCCTCTTTTGGGCTGAGACCTCTTACAGAAACTCCATGCCACGATCACCTTCAAGCATCGAGACAGCAGCTCTCGAGAGGAAGGCAAAGGAGGCAGCCTAGAGGTAATGGTGCCCATATCTGAAGAATATCTGTTAGCAGCCCTCCAGGAAGGTAAGGACGAAACTATCGGGGTTCCAGAGGAGTTGCAAAAAAAAGGTGCCCGGGGTGTGGGCATAAACCAACCCACCAGGCCTAGCCGCTCACCAGCCACCTGTCATAGTGCAGTTGCTGAGCACCACTAGCCCAGGGCAGGTAAGGCAATATCCCATACCTGCACAGGCTAAGCAAGGCATAGCACAGCATTTGAAGTGCTTATTAGCAGCAGGTATCCTCCGGGAATGCCAGTCAGCCTGGAACACACCTTTGCTCCCAGTCCAGAAGCCTGGGACCCAGGACTATTGCCTGGTGCAGGATCTGCGAGAAGTAAATGCCTGGGTAGAGACTATTCACCCTACAGTGCCAAATCCCTACACTTTGCTAAGCTCATTGCCCCCTACTCATATCTATTACTCAGTACTAGATTTGAAGGATGCTTTCTTCTGTATTCCATTGGCCCCCAAGTGCCAGGAAATATTTGCTTTTGAATGAAATGATCCAGAGAATGGACTAGTGGGGCAGTATACATGGACCAGGCTTCTGCAAGGGTTCAAGAACTCTCCCACTATCTTTAATGAAGCTTTGAGCAAGGACTTTCAGGGGTTTCAAGCTGCCCACCCGTCAGTTGTGCTACTCCAATATGTAGATGACCTCCTCATCGCTGCAGCAGAAGAAGAACAATGTAAGGAGGCCACCCTAAACCTGCTCCAGGACCTCCAGCAGATGGGGTATTGAGTCTCTGCCAAGAAGGCCCAGATTATCACCCAAACCGTAAGTTATCTGGGATATAACTTACAAGGGGGACAAAGGACATTATCCAGTCAAAGGATTCAGACTGTGTTACAGATCCCAGAGCCCACTACGAAGAGGCAAGTATGAGAATTTCTGGGAGCAGTAGGCTATTGCAGATTGGATACTAGGGTTTGCAGAGCTGGCCAGGCCCCTACACGAGTTGACTCAGGGCAAAGAAGAACAGTTTATTTGGACAGACAAGGAAAGGCTTTCCAGACACTGAAGAAGGCCCTAGTAGCTGCCCCAGCGTTGGCCTTACCAGACATGGCCAAACCCTTCCAGCTGTACATTGCTGAAAAGGGTAGGGTAGCCTTAGGAATCCTCAGCCAAGAGCTTGGGCAATGGAAGAGGCCTGTAGCATATCTGTCCAAGAAGCTAGACCCCATAGCGTCTGGCTGGCCAACATGCCTGAGGGCACTTGCTGCTACCTCAACCCTAGTTAAGAAAGCTAATAAACTGACATTGGGTCAGGACATTCAGAGTAATTGAAGAACATTATCTAGAACAAGTGCTGTTAGACCCACCGGATAGGTGGCTTTCAAATGCTCACCTGACACAGTACCAGGCACAGCTATTGAATCCCCCGGCAGTGCAGTTTTTGAAAACAGCAGCCCTAAACCCTGCCACCTTGCTACCTTTGCCAGACCCAACAGTGGTCCATGACTGCAGACAGATACTGGACACTCACAGGGGCCAGACCGGACCTTCAGGACCAGGCCTATGAGAAGATGGACCTCACGCTCTTCACTGATGGAAGCAGCTTTGTCCAAGTTGGACAGAGATATGCAGGAGCAGCTGTAACCACCCAAGACAGTGTCTTGTGGCAAAGGGCATTGCCAAAAGGTATGTCTGCGCAGCGAGCAGAGCTAATTGGACTGACACAGGCCCTCTGGATAGCTGAAGGCAAAATAGTCAACATTTACACAAACAGCAGGTATGCCTTTGCCACTGCCCACATTCATGGTGCCATGACAAAAGAATAGCAAATGAACAATAAAAAATATAGGAATGGCCTGACCAGGTGGTGGCGCAGTGGATAGAGCGTCGGACTGGGATGCGGAAGGACCCAGGTTCGAGACCCCGAGGTCGCCAGCTCGATTGCGGGCTCATCTGGCTTGAGCAAAGAGCTCACCAGCTTAGACCCAAGGTCGCTGGATCCAGCAGGGGGTTACTCGGTCTGCTGAAGGCCCGCGGTCAAGGCACATGTGAGAAAGCAATCAATGAACAACTAAGAAGTCGCAATGCGCAACGAGAAACTGATGATTGATGCTTCTCATCTCTCTCCATTTCTGTCTGTCCCTGTCTATCTCTGCCTCTGTTAAAAAAATAAATAAATAAAAAAAAATAAAAAAATATATAGGAATGTGTTTTAATATGTAAAGTGACATTTTTATCATTGTGTTGCCTTGTAAGTTTTAATGTGTAGAAGCATCTTTTTATAAATCCCATAGACAGATGTTATAAACTTGCTAATGAGTTGTGTTCCACCCCCCTTCATCTTTTTTTCAAACCTATATAGGAGAAAACAAAGGTTATAGGCTTATGCCATAATATCAGGCTTTTTCCCACCCATGTATACTTAATGGTATATAACCAGCCCTAGAATATTATGGACCTGTGATGGCAAACCTTTTTATAAAAACTGCCTACTTTTGCAGTGCTGGTAAACCTGGTGCCTCCTGCCTATTAGTGGGCATTCCAGCTTTTGTGGTGGGTGGAAGCAGAGCAAACAAATGGCACTGTGATTGGCCCAACATAAAAGCTGGGATACCCTCTAGTGGGTGGGAGGGACCAGGTTGGCCAGCACAGCAAAAGTGGGTGGTTTTTAAAAAAAGGTTCGCCATCATGGTTGTAGATGCACAATTTGGGACTGCTGCCCTGTGTAAGCTATATGCGGCTGGCATATTTAATAAATTTCCTCCTTTAATAAAACTCCTCAAAATGTATCTGGACTTATGTTGGGCAGATAAAATATATTATGCTCACTTTGTTAAAGATGGCGCTGCCCACGTGGAGGCCGTTGCCCAGGTGATATTAATGTATGTTGGGGGCAGGCTGTGGGCAGGCAGAATCTTTGTAGCCTGGGGCTTGGTTTTAGGATTAAGCCTTTTCCACCCTTTTTGATGTGGGGTGGTATGATCCCATCATGCCCCAGATAAGTGACTTTGTATTAAAGACTTCCCTATTTTGTATATTGGATTAAAGGTTTGGGTTTCTACACTATAAAATAGGGGCAGAGTGGGAGCTTGCACTCTTGGTTCCTGAGATTATCAGAGGAGAGAGCAGAACAGAGAGCAGAAAAAGGCCATGTGGAGGAGGCCAGGAGAAGCAGCCAAGGTGGTGGAGTGTTCAGTGAGAGGCCAGTTTGTGCAGTTTGTGCAGGGAGAAGGAAGGAGATGGGGAACAGAGGTGAATAAGTCTGGTGAACTAGAAACCTTTGATTCTAGGAAACTCGGATAAGTCAGTAGCTTTGTGAGCACTGAATGTGAGTGGGTTTTGGAGCTCAGTATGTGTTTTTACTTGCCCGCTGGGTGCAAGCTAGGATTAAAGATGTTGGCTCATCAGTTTTTGGCTCCTTTGTTTCTTTACCGATTGTCCAAATCCAATTTGAACCTGCATGGGACTGGCTGCTGTGATAGTGGCCCTGGCCCCAGCTGCTGCCTTTACAACTTTTCTCAATGAAAACCCACAAAATTGTGGATTGGGTACTTTACAACAAAAAAGGCTAAACAAGGTGAAAATACACTACTCCTCCTGGATCCAACAACTAATTGAAATCAGAGGAAAAACCAATGTCTTAAAAATTGTATAGGCATTCGAATATGAGGAATAAGAGTGTATCAAAGCAGAAGCCTGTTGCTGCAGCCAATATCAGACTTTATTTAAGAACTCTCCAGTGGGTCCAAGATGGTGACACATTTGGACGCTGAGCTTGCACCCTCCCAAAATCCTATCTAATGTAACTTTTTACTTAGAAGAATTACTCCTGAAAGACAACTGAGAAAGAATTGAAAAGCTTCTGCTTAACAAGTGAGTGAGAGATAGAAAGAGAGAGAGAGTGCATAGAAAAGACTGAGGAACTATGAGAGCTCTGCAGGAGGTAAAGGAACAATTCAAGACCAAGGAGACCAGTGAGCACCACTGTTTACATCTACTGGCACGTGGATAGAAGACAGTAGCTCCATCCAGGCTCTATGGCCACCCACAGGGTGCTGCAGCACACACCCACCCACCCCTCCTGTGTAGCAAGTTACCAAAAAACTGCAAAATTAATATTAATATTTTAGGAGGAAATGTCAGGCTTTCCTGTCCTGTCCTTCCTTTGAGGAAGGGAGGGGGAGGAAATATAAAAGTTTCCTGGCCTGCAGAAACATACTGTGTAGGAAACTTCCTTGTAACAAGAAGCTTAAAGGGCATTTTAATAATTTGGGCTAGGCATACAGAGACATTTTGTAAAAATAATTTTTATACTTGTGTGATTTGCACCAACTCAGGATGGCCAATAGCATTGTGTTGTAAATAAAGAGGGGAAGGAGATTTGGATTCCCTCCCTTCCCCCACACCTGTGAGGAAGCAGGTAAATGGCTAGCCAGGTGGAGGAAGAGCGAGATTGAGAAAACCTTTACCTATCTGATGAGCCATTTGCAGGCATTAATCACCTGGCACCAGGAAAGCCACCCCTCCCCTCCTGAAAAGGTATAATTAATGTATATATCGCTAAACAAAAAAAATGGCAAATGAACACTAAAAAATTTAGAAATATTTCTTAATATTTAGAACAATATTTTTGCTATTGTGTTACCTTATAAGTTTTGATATATAGAAATGTTTTTATAAATACTATAGACAAATGCTATAAGCTTACTAATGAATTGTGTCCCATCCTCCTCCTCTTTTTCCTGCCACCCTGTGTGTGTGTGTGTGAAAGGTTTATAACCTGTCGCAAGGGCTGGGCCAGGTGCACATGATTTGGGTCTGCAAATGCCCCAGGTTAGTCATATACAGCCGGCATATTTAATAAATCTTTTTCACTAATAAAAGTCCTTAAAATTTATCTGGACTTGGTGTCTCTACGTGAACCCATGGAACTGAGGTATGGATACTTTACAACACCTGGAGCAAAATGCAACAGAATCATGAGGGCAGCATAGCTTGTGTAAAGAGAGCTCTTCTTCACTGATATCGACCAAGCAGGTAAGTATGGCAGGGCAACACTTCACCCACTGAGGTGCATGTGCATGTGGGGCTCCCCCACCTAGAAATAGTGCAGAGCTAGCAAACACTCTGATACCAACTGCAGGACTATATGACCCAGAGAAAGTGCAGACATAGTGGGTCACTACTGGCTTTACCCTTCCCGGAAAATGGGGAGCCAGCAAATGGTATATATTCTGCACACAGGACTGCCTGATGAGAGAAAGTGCAGAGATTGGGGGCGCTGCTGCTCGCACTGGTCAGGCTGCTCTACCCAAAGAAATCACAAAGCTAGCAAAACCTTGCAGCCCAGTGTGGAGTGAGGGGAGGGGCAATGCTGTGCATGTGCACAGGGCTGCCAAGCCCCGAGAAGGTGAAGAATGAACAAATTAAGGCTGTGTGTGCACCCAGCTATCCCACCAGGACAAAGGGTGGATCTAATGGGGGGTGAGATACTAGAAAGCAATCAGGTAACCCAGCGCAGACCATGCTCTGACAACAGATAATTAAAACAGGACACAAAGCACACACCACGCAGCCCCTTTTATACGAAGCAGCCCTCCTAGATTAAAAGGACAAAAAAGCTCACACACCCCAGGCGGCCCATTCAGAACCCACTCTTTCAGGCCAGTGACAGGCACTGCATGCACCTCCCCCAACTACAATCTGCAGGCTGAAACTATTCAACACACAATGTAACAAAGACAACATTTTCAAGACTGGGTGAGATGACTATTTCTTTAAATTTATTTTTAATATTTTTTATTTATTCATTTTAGAGAAAAGAGGGAGAGACAGAGAGAGAGGGGGAGAGAGAGAGAAGAGACAGAGAGAAGGGGGAGGAGCTGGAAGCATCAACTCCCATATGTGCCTTGACAAGGCAAGCCCAGGGTTTTGAACTGGCAACCTTGGCATTTCCAGGTCAATGCTTTATCCACTGCGCCACCACAGGTCAGGCGACTATTCCATTCTATTCAAAGAAACAAAAGCAGGAAGTCAAACAATATGAGGAGACAGAAGAATATATATCCTCAATAAAGTAACAAGAAAAAAACTCTGGAGAAATAGTTTTGAAATGGAGATGAGTAATTGGACAGATAAAAAACTCAAACAGTCATAACGATGTTCAACAAACTTGAGAGTAGAATAGAGGACTCAAGATGTTATAAAGTACTGCACCCCAGGTTCTGAAAGGCAAAGTACCTCACTTCATTGAGTCCATGTAGAGACACCCAGTCCAGATGAATTTTGAAGAGTTTTATTAAAGGAGAAAATTTTAAGTATGCCGGCTGCAAATGAGTGACATGATGCATGAGGCCCAAATTGTGCAGTCCCCCATAATAGTTCAGGGGCTGCTTATATACCCTTGATCACACATGGGTGGGGGAGAGCATGACATCATGGCACAATTATTAACAAGAGTATAACATTTATCTAGGGGATATACAGAAACATTAAGACTCTCAAGGTAACACAATCAAAGACATTTGCAAATCTTTCAGGATTCCTCTTTCCTTACTAGCCTAGAGGTATTTTACTCTGAAGATCTCAGGAAAGGGAGGAACTACAATCAATGCAAGGTGGTATGAAAATTCAGCCTCCTATTGGAAGAGAAGTTTTTTAGTTAACCTTAATTCTTTCAGAGATTTTAAAACCAAATGACCCTAGTTGTCCTTGTAACTCAGGAGACTTTTACATTCCTTTTCCTCCATTTTTAAAGGAAAGGACAGGAAAGCCTGAACTTTTCTTCCTAGAATATCAATATTAGTCTCTTACAACAAAGAGAGCACTTGAACAACAAGAAAATGTAATAAGCTCATCCCACTTGAGCGCGGACGCACCAGCTTGAGCTCGGGATCATAGACATGACCCCATGGTTGCTGGTTGACCTCAAAGGTCGCTGCCTGAAAGCCGAAGTTGCTGGCTTGAGCAAGGGGGGCTCAATGAATTCGTTGGAGTCCCCAGCCTGGTCTGTCCTTGAGCCCCTGGGGCTGGACCCATGTCCCCTCTCAAGACATCCCACCGCGAGCACGCACACATGCAAAAGCGTGCCCGTGGGACAAGCAGTCAGCCTCAGCGCTGTCTCCCATGCAGGCATGTCGGGGCTGGGCGTGTGGGGTGCCGGGAGCATGGACGTGAACAGGGGCCCAAGGGCGGTGCTGAGGGAGTGGCGAGCAAGGTGTGGGCCTAGTCGCAGGTGAGCACGGGGCAGCGGGCTGGGGCAAGCCTGGACCGGACCCAGCAGGGCGAGGGGCGGTTCTGCCAGCGGCTGCCCGGGGTCACGTGGCTGCATCTCCCCTGGCAACCGACGTCTTCAGGGACTTCCGCGCCTACTTCTCCCGGGAGGGGTGGCCGCCATGGGTGACTTGGAGAAGGTGCGCTGCCCCAACATGGAGAGGAACCAGGACGCGCTGCTGCGCACAGGTGGCGAGGAGCGGGAACCGCGCTAGAATCGGCGGGAACCGTGGGCAGCACCCGCGTGCGGCACACTGGCCAGCCTATGTCAGGGCTGCTCCTTCCAGCGCTTTACTTTGGGGACCACAATTTTGTTTTTCCCAGGCCTCAGAGCCCCTTGGACCGCTTCCATGGTTCACCGCCGGCAGGCCACCAGACCCGCGGCGGAGGACACTGAGGACTCGCATGAAGAATGGACTCGGAGGCAGTGAGGTGAGGGGCCACAGGCACGGTGCTGCCCTTTAGAAACTGACCCAGGGTCAGGGCCCCTCCTCTTAGCAGCTAACAAGGGACAGAGCTTGCATTTAGCAAAGGAGCGAGATGCAAACAGTATATTGTGCAATAAGGGGCGATTTGCTACACTGCCTCCATGTGTAAGTAATTGCACATATTTATAGATGTGTTTATGAGCAGGAATGGTATAAAAGTATAAAAGCACATAAGAAATAATTCATTCAGAACACTTGTCATCACAAGAGGAGGAGGAAGATCTGGACAATGAGCAGTGCTCCAGGACAGCGCTGTCTGGGTAGTGCCAGCCACATTGCAGACAAAAAAGAGTTAATCATGGTGATTTAGGCAGCTGGGGTTGTGGGCCAGGGTAAGGACTATTGTATCAGGTCCTGTGTCAGCCATCTCTTCAGTGTGTCTGGTTTCATGAGGGTGTGGTCAGTAAGGTCCTTCCGCTTTCATGTGTGTAGCATTTAAACAGCTGAAGACCAGATGTGATCTCTAACTTGACCCAAATGGTTTCTGTGATCCACGAACCTAAGGCTGTATTCCCAAGACTGTTTGGTGCTGACCAGACTCTGATGATTAAGGAAGGGCAAGGATGGCCAAATGTGTAAGGGTGGAAGAATAAGAAGGAAAAGAGGCAAGATGGTCATTGTACCATTAGACTGGACAAGGTCACTCTGAAACAAGAAGACAGAAAGGAGCCCTGGCCAAGTTAATTCAAGAGAGAGTTGTCCCCATACACCAAGGTTGTGGGTTTGATGTCCAGTCAAGGCCCATATAAGAATCAACCATTGAAGCCTGACCAGGTGGTAGCACAAAGCATAGAGCATCAACCTGGGACAATGAGGACCCAGGTTCCAAACCCCAAGATTGCTGGCTTGACTGAGGTGTTGCTAGCTTGAGCATGGGGTCGTGGATATAACCCCATGGTCACTGGTTTAAGCCCAAGGTTGCTGGTTTGAGCAAGAAGTCACTGACTCAGCTAGAGTCCCCTGGTCAAGCACGTATGAGAAAGCAATCAATGAAGAACTAAGGTACCACAGCTATGAGTTGATGCTTCTCATCCCTCTCCCTTTCTGTCTCTAGCTAAAAAAAAAAGAAAAGAAAAAAGAAATAATAATCAACCACTAAATGCAAAAATGAGTGGAACAACAAATCAATGTTTCTCTCTCACACTCTTTCCTCCTCTCCCTCTTAAATCAATAAAAAGAATTTTATTGATTTTAGAGAGAGATGTGAGAAAGAGAGAAGGGAGAGGCAGACAGAACAGGAAGTGCCAAATTTTTATAGTTGCATCTTGTATGAGTCCTGACCAGGCAAGCCTTGGGTTATGAATTGTTGACCTCATTATTTCAGGTTACTGATTTATCCACTGTGCCACCACAGGTGAGGCAATTTTTTTTAATTTTTTAAAAAGAGAAGACAGAAAGGAAGAAAGTGCAATGTTAAAGAAATGGACTTTTGTTCTAGTTAAGTGACCTTTATTATGTTTTTGACGTAAATGGCCACTTCTATGTGTCTTCCTTGATTTCTTTTATTAATGTTCATAATTTTCCAAGTACAAGTGTTGAACATTGTTGGTTAAATTTACTCCTAGGTACTTAATTTTTTTGGTTAATATAGTGAAGGTAATTATTTCCTTAATTTCTCTTTCTGACAGTTCATTATTTGTGTATAAAAATACCTCTAATTTCTATTTATTAATTTTTATATCCTGCCAACTTGCTGAATTCGTTTATTAGGTCCATTTATTTTTTGACAGAGACTTTAGAGTTTTCTATATACAGTATCATATCATCTGCTAATAATGATAGTGTTACTTCTTCTTTTCCAATTTGGATGCTTTCTATTTCTTCTTGTCTGATTGCTGTAGGTAAGACTTCCAGTACTGTGTTGAATAAGAGTGGTGAAAGGGGGCACCCCTACCTTGTTCTGTTTTATAAAAATTGCTTTTAATTTTTGTCCATTAATTATAATGTTGGCTGTGGGTTTGTCATGTTGAGGTATGTTTCCTGTATTTCCACTTTGCTAAGAGTTTTGATCATAAGTCAGTGCTGGATTCTTTTTTTAATGTCTTTTGTACTGATTATGATTTCTATTGAAGTTATGATTTTAACAAATTTATTTTTATTTTTTTATTTATTCATTTTTTATAGAGGAGAGGGGGAGACAGAGAGAGAGAGAGAGAGAGAGAGAGAGAGGAGAGACAGAGAGAAGTGGGGGAGGAGTTGGAAGCATCAACTCCCATATGTGCCTTGACCAGGCAAGCCCAGGGTTTCGAACAGGTGATCTCAACATTTCCAGGTCGACACTTTATCCACTGCACCACCACAGGTCAGGCTCAGTGCTGGAATATATCAAATGCATTTTCTGCATTTGTTGAAATTATTGTGTGGTTTTTCTCCTTCATTTTTTTATGTGGTGAATTACATTAATTGATTTAAGAATGTTGTACCATTCTTGCCTCCCCAGAATAAATCCCACTTGATTATGTTGTATGACTTTTTTCAGTATTGCTGGATCTGGTTTGCTAATATTTTTTTGAAAATTTTATCATCTAAATTCATCAGAGTTATTGACCTATAATTTTCTTTCTTTGTGTTGTCTTTGCCTGGTTTTGTAATCAAAATTATGCTCACCTCATAAAAAAACTTGGAAGTGTTCCTTCCTCCTGAGTTTTTGAAATAGTTTAAGAAAGATAGGAGTTAGTTCTTCTTTTAATATTTGGTATAATTTACATGTGATGCCATCGGGCCCAGGAGTTTGTTTTTTGGTAGCTTTTTGATAGCAGTTTTAATGTCTTTTCTTGTAATTGGTCTGTTTAGGTTTTTTGATTCTTCCAGATTGATTTCTGGAAGATTATATGTTTCAAGTAATTTGTCCATTTCACCTAGGTTGTTTAATATTTTGGCATACAGTTCTTCATAATATTGTCTTACAATATTTTTTATTTCTGTTGTGTTGGTTATTTCTCCACTCTCATTTCTCATTTATTTGAATGCTATCTTTTTTTCTTTTTTTTTTTAACAGAGACAGAGTCAAAAAGAGGTATAGACAGGGACAGACAGACAGGAATGGAGAGATGAGAAGTTTCAATCATTAATTTTTTGTTGCACATCACAACACCCTAGTTGTTTATTAATTGCTTTTTCATATCAGCCTTGACTGCAGGTCTTCAGCAGACTGAGTAACCCCTTGCTTGAGCCAGCAACCTTGGGTTGAAGCTGGTGAGCTTTTGCTCAAACCAGATGAGCCCGACGCTCAAGATGGTGACCTTGGAGTCTCAAACCTGGGTCCTCTGCATCCCAGTCCAACTCTTTATCCACTGCGCCACTGCCTGGTCAGGCTCTTTTCTTTTCTTGCTGAGTCTTGTTAAAGGTTCATCAATATTGTTTACCCTTTCAAAGAATCAGTTCTTGGTTTCATTGGTCCTCCGTATTGTTTCTTTAGCTTCTATGTCATTTATTTCTGCTCTGATCATTATTATTTTCTATTCTACTACCTCTGGGCCTTACTTGCTGTTTTTTTTCTAGTTCTTTTAGATGAAGGGTTAGGTTGTTTCCTTGAGCTATTTCAAGCTTCTTAAAGAATGCCTGAAATGCTATGAACTTTCCTCTCAGGACTGCTTTGCTGTGTCCCATAAATTTTGAGTTGTTTGATCATTATCATTTGTTTCTAGGAATTTTTTTATTTCTTCTTTTATTTCATTGTTAACCCATTCGTTATTTAATAACATGCTATTTAGTTTCCATGTGTTTGAGTATTTTTCAGTTTTTCTGTTGTGGTTGATTTCTAGTTTCATGCCATTTTGGTCAGAGAAAATGGTTGATATGATTTCAATCTTCTTAAATTTGTTGAGACTGCTTTTGTGTCCTAACATGTGGTCTATCTTAGAGAATATACCATGAGCATTTGAAAAGAATGTATATTCTGCTGCCTTAGGGTGAAAGGTTCTAAAGATATCCATTAAATCAAGTTGATCTAGTGTGTCCTTTAAGTCTGCTGTTTCTTTGTTAATTTTCTTTCTTGAGGATCTATCTAGTGATGTTAGTGGGTATTTAAATCTCCTACTACTATAGCATTGCTGTTGATCTCACCCTTTATATCCATCAAAGTCTGCTTTATATATTTAGGTGCTCCTATAATTAGGTGCGAAGATATTTAGATATTTATGATCATTATATCTTTCTGTTGGATTGCTCCCTTTATCATTATGTAGTGACCTTCTTTATCGCCCACTATATTCTTTGTTTTAAAGTCCATTTTGTCTGATATAAGTATTGCTACCCCAGCTTTAATTTCATTTCCATTTGCATAAAATATTTTTTTCCATCCTTTTACTTTCAGTCTATGTGCATCTTTTGTTTTAAGATGTGCCTCTGGTAGACAGAATATGTACAGGTCCTGTTTTCTTATCCAAGCAGCTACCCTATGTCTTTTGATTGCATCATTGAATCCATTTACATTTAAGGTTATTATTGATATATAGTTGTTTATTGCCATTTTATTCTTTAAAGCTTTATTCCTCTTTTGCTATATTCTTTACCCACTTTGATCTGTTTAAAACAGACCCGTTAACATTTCCTGCAGCTTTGGTTTGGTGTAATAAAATTCTTGAGGTTTTTTGTTTTTTTTGTCCGGGAATCTTTTTATTTCTCCTTCAATTTTAAATTTATTTTATTTTATTTTATTTTATTTTATTTTATTTTACAGAGACAGAGAGAGAGTCAGAGAGAGGGATAGACAGGGACAGACAGACAGGAACAGAGAGATGAGAAGCATCAATCATTAGTTTTTCATTGCGTGTTGTGACACCTTAGTTGTTCACTGATTGCCTTCTCATACATGCCTTGACTGCGGGCCTTCAGCAGACTGAGTAACCCCTCGCTCAAGCTGGCAACCTCAGGGTCTCAAACCTGGGTCTTCCACATCCCAGTCCGATGCTCTATCCACTGCGCCACTGCCCGGTCAGGCTCTCCTTCAATTTTAAATGATAGCCTTGCTTGATAAAGTAGTTTTGGTTGTAGTTTTTTGTTCTGAATTACTTTGAATATTTCTTGCCATTCTCTTCTGCCCTCAAATGTTTCTGTTAAGAAGTTGAGTGTCTGGACCTGGACGGTTGGCTCAGCGGTAGAGCGTCAGCCTGGCAAGCAGGGGACCCAGGTTTGATTCCTGGCCAGGGCACATAGGAAAAGTGTCCATTTGCTTCTTCACCCCCCTGTTCTTCCTCTCTGTCTCTCTCTTCCCCTCCTGCAGCCAAGGCTCCATTGGAGCAAAGATGGCCTGGGCGCTGGGGATGGCTCCTTGGCCTCTGCCCCAGGTGCTAGAGTGGCTCTGGTCGCGGCAGAGCCACACCCCGGAGAAGCAGAGCATCGCCCCCTGGAGGGTAGAGCGTCACCCCTGGTGGGCGTGCCAGGTGGATCCCAGTCGGGCACATGCGGGAGTCTGTATGACTGTCTCTTCCAGTTTCCAGCTTCAGAAAAATACAGAAAAAAAAAAGAAGTTGAGTGTCATCCTTACAGGGATTCCTTTGCAGGTGATAGCCTTCTTTTCTCAAGCAGCTTTTAATATTTACTCTTTATCGCTTAGCTTTGGTATTTTAATTATGATGTGTCTTGGTGTAGGTCTTTTTGGGTTTCTCTTTAATGGAGTTCTTTTTGCTTCTTTTTTTTAAATAAATTTTTATTAATGTTCATGGGATGACAGAAATAAATCAGGGTACATATATTCAAAGAAAACATGTCTAGGTTATCTTGTTGACCTTGTGAGATTTTTTATTGCATCAATTTAGGGAGGTTTTCAGCTATGACTTGATTGAATAAAGTTTCTATCCCTTGTACTTTCTCTTCTTCTTCAGGCACCCCTATGATGCGGATGTTATTTCTCTTCATGTTGTCACAGAGCTCTCTTAGAGTTTCCTCAGACTTTTAGTCTCTTTTCTTTTTTCTGTTCTGCTTCTATGCATTTGTTCATCTTGTCCTTCAACTCGCTGATTCATTCTTCAGCTTCATTCATCCTGCTTTTAATTCCTTCTATTGTGGTCTTCATTTCTGATATTGTATTTGTCACCTCCAACTTATTCTTTTTTTATATTTCAATGTCCTTTTTTATACTTGCTATCTCTTTATTTAGGTGTTCGTAATGACCATCCATTGTTGTTCTAAGATCCCTAAGCATCCTAACAATTATTATTCTAAACTCTGCATCCACCAGTTTGTTTATTTCTATATCACTCAGTTTCTTTTCTGGAGATTTCTCTTGTGGTTTCATTTGCATTGCACTTCTCTGTCTTCTCATTATGTCTGTGTGTTTGTTTGTAGGACTGGTTGAGTCTAGGTTTGGTGTTGTCTGCCTCCAATTTTCATTTTTGTTATTTCTAGGTCTTCTTGGGTTGTGTTTAGCTGCTTTGAGGTCTTGATTTATTTAATTTCTTCTCAGGTGTAGTCTTGTTTACTGATCTCAGCAGGGGGCTTATTTGAAATTGTATCTAGGAATGTGGTGGGTGTTACCTGAGACACTGAAGGCCTGATCTGCCAGTTAATCTCTCTGGTGGCAGGTTGTTTTTTCTGCTTCATTAGGGAGAGTTTTATCTTAGATCTCCATGGAGACCTGAGTTACTGCCCCTCCTTCCCACTTCTTGTTTTCAGCTGTGTCTTCTTGCACTAATTGGGGATGGAGAGATACCTTGAGATGGCTGACCTGGAACCACTTGTCTTGTATTATGTGAAAGGATCAACCCCTCACCCAGCTATGACCGCCTCCAGCACTGGATGAGTCAGCTTCTCAGGTTCTCTCATGCATTCCTCTGCCCTTCACCATCTGTCTCTCTCTCTCCCTTTTTCTTTTGGAAGATAAGCCAGCCCGTTTCAACACACTTTGTTCCCAGGACCCCAGGCAAGTGGCTGTTAGTGATATTTACTATTCTTTTCCTTGGAATGAGAGCCCTTCTGGGCTCTCAGCCTCACAACCACTTTGTTCCTTTTAGCAAGGTAGACTCACCTCTCCCTGGCTCTCCCTACCAGGCTCAATGTGGCTTCTCCTTTACTCCTTGGTTTTTGTGAGCTGTTCTTGTAGCCCACAGTTGTTTTTTCATGCTGATTTTTCCTCAATTAATTTGTAATTCAGTTTGGTGGTGTGAGTTGGGAGTCTGTGCATCTGCCTACTCCGTTGCCATTTTCAGGTCTCTCTAGGACAAAAATTTCTTAACAAGCCAATGATTTCCTAAGCCCTTTTGATACTGTTTGTTTGTTAACTGCTCCTGCCATTTCCCCATGCACCAGGTGAAATAAGAAACTGCCATTCACTAATAAGCAAAAAATATGATAGCCTTTCATTTATTTATTTATTTTTAATAGGGTGACATCAGTAAATCAAGATACATATATTCAAAGATAACATGTCCAGGTTATCTTGTCATTCAATTATGTTGCATACCCATCACCCAAAGTCAGATTGTCCTCTGTCACCTTCTATCTAGTTCTCTTTGTGCCCCTCCCACTCCTCCTTCCCTCTCCCTCTTCACCCTCCCCTGTAACCACCACACTCTTATCAATGTCTCTTGGTCTCACTTTTATGTCCCATCTACGTATGGAATAATGCAGTTCCTGGTTTTTTCTGATTTACTTATTTCACTCCGTATAATGCTGTCAAGATCCCACCATTTTGCTATAAATGATCGAATGTCATCATTTCTTATGGCTGAGTAGTATTCCATAGTGTATATGTGCCACATCTTCTTTATCCAGTCATCTATTGATGGGCTTTTTGGTTGTTTCCATGTCCTGGCCACTGTGAACAATGCTGCAATGAACATGGGGCTGCATGTGTCTTTACGAATCAATGTTTCTGAGTTTTTGGGGTATATACCCAGTAGAGGGATTGCTGGGTCATAAGGTAGTTCTATTTTCAGTTTTTTGAGGAACCACCATACTTTCTTCAATAATGGTTGTACTACTTTACATTCCCACCAACAGTGGATGAGGGTTCCTTTTTCTCCACAACCTCTCCAACATTTGCTATTAACTGTCTTGTTAATAATAGCTAATCTAACAGGTGTGAGGTGGTATCTCATTGCAGATTTGATTTGCATTTCTCTAATAGCTAAAGAAGATGAGCATCTTTTCATATATCTGTTGGCCATTTGTATTTCTTCCTGGGAGAAGTGTCTGTTCATATCCTCTTCCCATTTTTTTATTGGATTGTTTGTTTGTTGTTGAGTTTTATGAGTTCTTTGTATATTTTGGATATTAGGCCCTTATCTGAGCAGGTGTTTAAAATATCATTTCCCAATTAGTTGGCTGTCTGTTTATCTTGCTATCAGTTTCTCTTGCTGAGCAAAAACTTCTTAATCTGATGTAGTCCCATTCATTAATTTTTGCTTTCACTTCTCTTGCCTGTGGAGTCAAATTCATAAAATGCTCTTTAAAGCCCAGGTCCATGAGTTTAGTACCTATGTCTTCTTCTATGTACTTAATTGTTTCAGGTCTTATGTTTAGATCTTTGATCCATTTTAAGTTAATTTTAGTACAGGGGGACAAACTGTATTCCAGCTTCATTCTTTTGCATGTGGCTTTCCAGTTTTCCCAGCACCATTTGTTGAAGAGGCTTTCTTTTCTCCATTGTGTGTTTTGGCCCCTTTATCAAAAATTATTTGACTATATATATGTGGTTTTATTTCTGGGCTTTCTATTCTGTTCCATTGGTCTGAGTGTCTACTTTTCTGCCAATACCATGCTGTTTTGATTGTCGTGGCCCTAAAATATAGTTTGAAGTCAGGTATTGTAATGCCCCCAGCTTCATTCCTTTTTTTTAGGATTGCTTTGGCTATTCCGGGTTTTTTATAGTTCCATATGAATCTGATTATTTTTTGCTCTATTTCTTTAAAAAATGTCATTGGAATTTTGATGAGAATTGCATTAAATTTGTATATTGCTTTGGGTAATATGGCCATCTTGATTATATTTATTCTACCTAACCAAGAACAAGAAATATTCTTGCATCTCATAATATCTTTTTCGATTTCCCTTAACAATGGTTTATAGTTTTCATTGTATAAGTCCTTTACATTCTTTGTTATGTTTATTCCTAGGTATTTTATTTTTTTTGTTGCAATCATGAAAAGGATTGTTCTTTTGAGTTCATTCTCAAATGTTTCATTGTTGGCATATAGAAAGGCTATTGACTTCTGTATGTTAATTTTGTATTTTGCGACCTTACTGTATTGGCTTATTGTTCCTAGTAGTCTTTTTGTAGATTCTTTGGGGTTTTCGATGTATAGGATCATATCATCTGCAAAAAGTGATACCTTTACTTCTTCTTTTCCGATATGGATGCCTTTTATTTCTTTGTCTTGTCTGATTGCTCTGGCTAGAACCTCAAGTACCACATCAAATAAGAGTGGAGAGAGTGGATAACCCTGTCTTGTTCCTGATTTAAGGGGGAAAGCCTTCAGTTTAGTGCCATTTAATATGATGTTAGCTGATGGTTTATCATATATGGCCTTTATCATGTTGAGATATTTTCCTTCTATACCCATTTTGTTGAGAGTCTTAAACATAAAATTGTGTTGTATTTTATCAAAAGCCTTTTCAGCATCTATTGATAATATCATGTGAATCTTGTTCTTTGTTTTGTTGATATGGTGTATTATGTTAACCGTTTTACGTATGTTGTACCGTCCTGGAGATTCTGGGATGAATCCCACTTGATCATGATGTATTATTTTTTTAATATGTTGTTGTATTCGATTTGCTAGTATTTTGTTTAGTATTTTAGCATCTGTATTCATTAGAGATATTGATCTGTAGTTTTCTTTTTTTGTGCCATCCTTGCCTGGTTTTGGTATAAGGGTTATGTTTGCCTCATAAAATATGTTTGGAAGTATTGCTTCTTCTTCAATTTTTTGGAAGACTTTCAGTAGAATAGGAACCAAGTCTTCTTTGAAGGTTTGATAAAATTCGCTGGTATAGCCGTCTGGGCCTGGACTTTTATTTTTGGGGAGGTTTTTAATGGTTTTTTTCTATTTCTTCTCTACTAATAGGTCTGTTTAGGCTTTCTGCTTCTTCTTGACTCAGTCTAGGAAGGTTGTATTGTTCTAGGAATTTATCCATTTCTTCTAGGTTGTTGAATTTAGTGGCATAAAGTTTTTTATACTATTCTACAATAACTCTTTGTATATCTACGATGTCCATGGTGATTTCTTTTCTTTCATTTTGGATTTTGTTTATATGGGTTTTTTCTCTTTTTTTCTTAGTAAGTCTTGCCAAGGGTTTGCCAATTTTGTTGATCTTTTCAAAGAACCAGCTCCTTGTTCTATTAATTTTTTCTATAGTTTTTCTGTTCTCTATTTCATTTATTTCTGCTCTGATTTTTATTATCTCCTTTCTTCGGCTGGTTGTGGGTTGTCTTTGTTCTTCTTTTTCTAGTTCCTTAAGGTGTGAAGTTAAGTGGTTCACTTGGGCTCTCTCTTGTTTGTTCATATATGCCTGAAGTGATATGAACTTTCCTCTTATCACTGCTTTTGCTGCATCCCATAGATTCTGATATGTTGTATTGTCATTTTCATTAGTCTGTATATATCTTTTGATCTCTGCACTTATTTCTTCCTTGACCTGTTCATTCTTTAAAAGTATGTTGTTTAGTTTCCACATTTTTGTGGAATTTTTTTTTTTTCTTTTTTGCAGTTGAATTCTAGTTTCAAGGCTTTATGATCAGAAAATATGCTTGGAACAACTTCGATTTTTCTGAATTTGCTGATGTTGTTTTTGTGGCCCAACATATGGTCAATTCTTGAGAATGATCCATGTACATTGGAGAAAAATGCATACTCAGTCACTTTGGGATGAAATGTCCTGTAGATGTCTATCATATCCAGGTGCTCTAGTGTTTTGTTTAAGGCCACTAGATCTTTGTTGATTCTCTGTTTGGATGACCGATCTAGAGCCATCAGCGGTGTATTGAGGTCTCCAAGTATGATTGTATTTTTGTCAGTTTTTGTTTTAAGGTCAATAAGTAGCTGTCTTATATATTTTGGTGCTCCTTGGTTTGATGCATATATATTAAGAATTGTTATGTCTTCTTGATTCAGTGTCCCCTTAGCCATTATGAAATGGCCATTTTTGTCTCTGAGTACATTTGTTGTCTTGTAGTCAGCATTACCAGATATGAGTATTGCTACACCTGCTTTTTTTTGGATGTGATTTGCTTAGAGTATTGTTTTCCAGCCTTTCACTTTGAATTTTTTTTTATCCTTGTTACTTAAATGAGTTTCTTGTAGGCAGCATACAGTTGGATTTTCGTTTTGATCCATTCTGCTACTCTGTGCCTTTTTATTGGTGAGTGTAATCCGTTTACATTTAGTGTAATTATTGACACTTTTGAGTTCCTTATTGCCATTTTATATCTTCCTTTCTGTTAGTTTTGTGTCTTGTTTGATTCTTCTCTTTCGTTTTTCTTTCTTTTGTTTTTATTTGGTTGTGTTCCATACATCTTTCCTCTGTTGCTATCTTTTTTAAATCATGTGCTTCTGTGGTGGTTTTTTCAATGGTGGTTACCATTAAGTAATGAAAAGGGTCCTTACCCTGTTCATTGTAGTGCACTATTTTGTGAGTACTTTTGCACTCCATTACCCTTTGCTAGAGTTAATCTCCATCCTCTCCCCCCCTTTCTTTTTGTTGTCACAGTTTAAAGTTGGTTTTATTGTGTTCTTCTTGGAGCTTTTACTTGTGGCTTTGTTGTTGTTGTTTTTTATTCTTTGTATCTGATTGGAGAACCCCCTTTAGTAATTCCTGGAGTGGGGGTTTTCTGGTGATAAATTCCCTCATCTTTTCTGTATCTGTGAATGCTTTTATTTCTCCTTCATATTTGAAGGATAGCTTTGATGGGTATAGTACCCATGGCTGAAAGTTCCTCTCTTTCAAGACTTTAAATATTGGGGTCCACTCTTTTCTAGCTTGTAGAATTTCTGTTGAGAAATCTGATGATAATCTAATGGGCCTTCCTTTATATGTTGTATTCTTCTTTTCCCTGGCTGCCTTGAGAAGTTTTTCTTTGCAGTTGGTTTGTGCCAATTTTTTTATGTTATGCCTTGAAGTAGGTTTGTTGGGGTTAAGAAAACTTCTAGTTCTGTTTGCTTCCAGAATTTGAGGTTTTAGTTCTTTCCACAGGCTTGGGAAGTTCTCATCTATTATTTGTTTGAGTATGTTCTCCATTTCATTTTCTCTCTCTTTTTCCTCTAATATACCTATTATTCTTATGTTATTCTTTTAGATGGAGTCAGATAATTCCTGTAGAACTGTCTTATTTTTTTTTAATTTTTGAGTTTCTTTCTTCTTCTCTCTGTTGTGCCTCAAGTTGCTTGTCTTCTATTTCACTAATCCTCTCTTCTATCTGGCCTGTTCTATTAGCTAAGCTTGTTACCTCATTTTTCAGCTCGTGAATTGAGTTTTTCATCTCTGTTTGATTTGTTTTTATAGTTTCAATTTCCTTGGAGATATACTCTTTGTGTTCATCGAGTTGTTTTCTGAGCTCCCTAAATTGCCTTTCTGTGTTTTTTTTGTATATCTTTGAGTATTTTTAGGATTTCTATTTTAAATTCTCTGTCATTTAACTCCAAGGTTTCCAATATCTTAATTTTTTTTCTCCATAGATTTTTTCCTCATCTCTCTGTGTTAGTTCTTTTTCTTTTGTATCCATGATATTTGATTTTCTCTTCTTTAATGACATCTGAGGGTGGTTTTGTTTATAGTATTAATGAGATTTAATAAAAAATAAAAAGTTAAAAAACTAAAAAGAAAGAAATTGAGTTTTTTTAAATTAATCATTAAATAAAGAAAAATAAAATAAGATAAAAATTTGAGAAAAAATGGAGTTATTCCTTCCCCTTTTTTTTTTCCTCTCCTATCCTCTCCCCTTTTTCTTGAGAAAATCTTGTGGTTAACTGTGAATTATATTGTACTAAATAGATCAAACAATACCTGTAGTGGAGGGCCAGAATTGGGGAGAAGTAATAAAAGGTAAAGGAAAATAAAAACAGAAAAATAAAAAAATAATATATATATATATATAAAAGGGGGGCGGTATAGACCCACAAAAAGCAAATAAGGAAAAAATTTAGGTCAAGAATAAAATGATTTCCTTTTAGGTGTTGGCTGACTAAGAGTTATGATGAGAGGAATAGGAGTGAAACAGAAAAAAGGGGTGGAAAATTAAAAAATTACTGTTGTATTTACTGGAACAAGAACTAGATAAAATGGAGAGCCAGGGATGGGAGCACTGCTAATGAGTTAAAAAGGTGAAGTAAAAAACCCCCAAAATGCCACAAACTTAAGTTTGAGTCCCAGATAAGATAATTTGTTCATTATTGAGGTTTGAATAAGAGAAGACATAAAGGAGAAAGGAAGAGACTAATGTAGAGGGAGAAAAGAGAGAGAGAGAGAGAGAAAGAGAAAGAGAGAGAGAAAAGACGGAACCACTAAAAGAAGAAAAAAGAAAAAGGAGAAAGAGAGAGAGAGAGTTAGGGGTTTTGGATTGCAACCCTCATAGAGATAAAGGAGGAGGAAAGAAAACATAATGGGAGATGTAACACTTGTGGGTAGTGTAGTTCAAAGAGAGGCGAGAGCAAGACTGAGATAGAATTAAATGACCAAGTTGGAATAGGAAAAAAAAAATCAAGAATGAAGAAAAGAGACACAGCCGAACAAATTTAATAAAATTGGATAGGTTATAAAGTCTGCAGATTATTCTTGATTTTGAGAGGTTATCGTCTTGCTTTTTCTTCTCTGTCTCTCTTCCTGGTCGGTGATTTTGTACCCCGGGTTCTGCCCCTGTGGCACGCTCTGGTAGAGGTTTGCAGTTTGTAATTCTCTATGGCGATGTCATGTATTGGGCTTCAGTCTCGTTGGCAGTCGAGGCTCATTAGCATTTGTAGGCTCCAACAGTGAGAGGGCCTCTCACTGTGTGAGTGTTCCTGGAGCCTCTCTCCTAGTCTTTCCTTCCACAATTAGAAGCCTGATAATCCAGCTATGGGGTTGCTGCTGCCTCTGCCTGGATAGTAAGAGGCTCAAAGAGCTGGCAACTCCCCACTCTATTCCCACTCAGCACAGGGCTCTGAGTAAGGCTCAGTCAGTCAGAGCTGCTAGCATAATCAGGTGGGGCTTCCACCCACTCAAAAACCTCTGGCTCTGCCCCTCTGTGGGATAACACGGGTGCCCACTTCTGAGGCGTTCAGAGGAATCTCTTGCCCACTCTCCATGCGTGCCGACCAGGATGTAAGACCAGCCACATCACACTTTGAGTGAAACCTCTGCCCGCACGGAAAAGTTCCAGCGTTGGAATTGGCTCTCGCTCTCTCCCTGTGGCGGCCCCCTCAGGGTGCTGGGGCAGCTCGGAGATTCCACTCCTGGCTCGCTCACAGGCCTCTGACTCTGCTCCTCTGTGGGAAAACACGGGCGCTCACCCCTGAGGAGTTTGGAGGAATCTCTTGTCCACTCTCCGTGCGCGCCGACCTGGATATTAGGCCAGTTGTCTCTTACTCCAAGAAAGCCCTCCGCCCACATGGAAAAGTTCCAGCATTGGAATTTTCTTTCACTCCGTCCCCGTGTGCGGCTATCCCAGGGCACTGGGGCAACCAGGAGATTCTGCTTTCAGCCCACACACAGGCCCCTGACTCTGCCCCTCTGTGGGAAAACACGGGCGCCCACCCCTGAGGAGTTCAGAGGAATCTCCTGCCCACTCTCCGTGCACACTGACCAGGATATCAGGCCAGCAGCCTCTCACTCCGAGAAAGCCCTCCACCTGCACAGAAAAGTTCCAGCGTTGGAATTGGCTCCAGCTCCCTCCCCGTGCCCGGTCCCCTCAGGGTGCTAGGGCTTCTCGGAGATTCCGCTTTTTGCCCACGCAGAGGCCTCTGATTCTGCCTCTCTCTGGGTTAGCACAGGCAGCGCCCACCCCTGAAGTGTTTGTAGGAATCTCTCACCCACTATCCATGCGCGCTGACCAGGAGATATGGAAAATGGCTGCCCCATTTGTCATTCTTTGTCTGGGTTTGGCGCGCGTGTTAGCTTGAATTTCCCAGGTTTTTTCTCGGCTTGGATCTCCATGCCACAGCCTGGTTTGGCTGTTTGTACTGTGGCCTGGATCTATTCACTCCCTATGCCCGCCTTAGTTTCTATATTCTCAGTTCTCAGTGAAAGCCGTCCTGTTTGGGTTAGAGAAGAAGGTGGAGCATTTCTTACTCCCTATTTCCCCTGGGGTTTGATCATATATCTAGCCAATCTTTCACTCGACCATACCTTCAGGTGTGTTGCGAAACTTCTGAAGGCTCCAAGGATAGTTTTTTCTGTTTCTAGTTGAAGATCTTGTTGAGTTTATGGGGAGATTTATCGGTATCACTTCCTACTGCGCCATCACTCTGACGTCATGTCCGAAACTAGAATGATAGCCTTTTAACACAGCACTAACCATAAACTTTTATGATAAAAAATTTTAAAAATTTAAGTTTTTTTAAGTGAGAGAAAGGGAGATAGACAGATTGTTTCATGTACGCCAACTAGGATCCACCCAGCAACCCCAGTCTGAGGTTCACGCTCAGACTAGCTGAGTTGTCCTCAGCACCTGAAGTCAACAATTGAACCAACTGAACTATTGAACTGATGATCAAACTAATTAAGCCACTGGCTGTGGGAGGGAAAGAGAGAGAGAGAAGGGGGAGATGGAGGGAAAAAGAAGCAGATAGTCACTTTTCATGTGTGCCCTGACTGGGGTTTGAACCTGGGATGTCTACATGCTGGGCCAACACTCTATTCACTGTGAAAACTGGCATGGGTCTGTTTCCTGAGTGCCAGCTTTGTCTAGCATATAGGGTAAGAGCAGAGGTCCAATAGATGCCCAAAAACCTGGAATGCAGTGCTGTGATTTGAGCTAAGATGCTGGAAACCTTCCTGAGTGAGGTGGGATGATGATGCTGTTCTCGGCTATAGGGTGGCTTATTCTTTAAGATTTGCTCTGTTAATTTTTGGAGAATACACTTCAGTGGGAATCCTCTCAGAGATTACTTTATCTCCAAAAGAGAGAGGATTATGGATTAGCTGGAGAGGGATGGGAGTCAGGCATGTAAGAATTATAATTGGGGACCATGGCTGCTTAGGTCAGCTGGTTAGAACTCCAACCTATAATACCAATGTTGAGCCTGGGTCAGGGCACATACAAGAAATGACAAATGATGCCTGTTTAGGTAGAACAATGAATAAATGCCTCTCTCTCTCTTTTTTCTTCTTTTTTCTTCTTCTCTTCTTCCTATTATTCTTCATCTTCTTCCTCCTCTTTTTGTCCTCAAAAATCAGTCAATTTTTAAAAAGTATGGTTGGGGAAATATTTTGAAAAAGGACTCCCCATTGTATATGAAATGGGCTGACACTGAATAAAATCAAGTATGAATATTTGATGTGAATCTTGAGGAAGGACATATTGTTAGTTTATCATCTGTTGGAAACTATGATGGAAGCAATTCCTAGTTGGGTCCAATGGTCTTTATAAACAACTGTGTTAAAAGCTACATGTATATAAGAAATATCAGCATTGTTACACCCCTACAAGGAGTAAAACAGCCCCTAATGCTAGTTGACAGTCCCTCATCTGGAAACGCATAGAAAGTACCCTTGATATTGACTTTGTGGATTTCTAAAGAAGATATAGTACATAAAAATTAAAAGAGACTGTAAAAACACACTTTGTGGCAGACAGATATTACAATGTCAACCCTATAAGAATGACTCGTGGGACATGTCTTAACAAAACATATGACCCAGGCAGACTTCTCTACATCTGTCTTAACCAAAATTGTTTTTTCGAGCAGAACCCCAGCCAGAGATACAACCATGTTATTTCTTCTGTCTGGCCTTCTCCAGTCTGAAATTTCTCAGCCAACATGTAGGACACAATCACCCCTCTGATATTCTCCCAAGAACATCTACAAAAAAACACCTTCAATCAAAAGATCCCTACCCAGAGGATCCAAATCATCAGCAGCAACATACTAATACACACAATGGGGATGACAAAGCTGAAGGTTGAAAGGTCAAAGAAGCCTGGCCTGTGGTGGCGCAGTGGTTAAAGCATCGACTTGGAAATGCTGAGGTTGCCGGTTCGAAACCCTGGGCTTGCCTGGTCAAGGCACATATGGGAGTTGATGCTTCCAGTTCCTCCTCCTGTCTCTCTCTCCTCTCTCTCTCTCTCTCTGTCTCTCTCTCTCCTCTGTAAAATGAATAAATAAAATAAAAATTTTTAAAAATAAATAAAAAAAAGATTTGTTAAAAAAAAAAGAAAAAAGAAAGGTCAAAGAAAAGTCCAAACATTTTATTAAAAGGAGGAGCCAGAGGAGTATTTCAAGGGCCTTTTTGAAACCTCCCAAAGGACACATGGGAAGCTCTAGTGAGCAAGAGAGAATGATACAGGAAGCACCTAGCAGAGGCCAGAATGTGAATTCAGTGGACACAGAAAAACTTTCTTTGACATTAGTAATGTCTAGAAATGAATCTATCAAGAATGGAGAGTGTCCACAAGGCTTTGATGATGGGTCACATCTCAAAAACCACAGAACACACTAAGGGGAGAAGAACTATGTTTGCAGAAAGTGTGAGCAAGGCTTTACATGAAAGTCAGATCTCCTAAAACACCAGAGGATACACTCAGGGGAGAATCCCTATGTCTGCAGGGAGTGTGAGCGAGGATTTTCAGAGAAGTCAACTCTCCTCACACACTAGAGAACACACTCAATAGAAAAACCCTATGATTTCAGGGAGTGTGAGCAAGGCTTTTCACTGAAATCAACTCTCCTCAAACACCAGAGAACACACTCAGGGGAGAAGCCCTCTGTCTGCAGGGAGTGTGAGCGAGGCTTTTCGCTGAAATCAACTGTCCTCAAACACCAGAGAACACACTCAGGGGAGAAGCCCTATGTTTGCAGGGAGTGTGAGAGAGGATTTTCAGAGAAGTCAACTCTCCTAAGACACCAAAGAACACACTCAGGGGAGAAGCCATATGTTTGCCAAGAGTGTGAGTGAGGCTTTTCACTAAAGTCAACTCTTATTAAACACCAGAGAACACACTCAGGGGAGAAGCCCTATGTTTGCAGGGAGTGTGAATGAGGCTTTTCACAGAAGTCAAATCTCTCCACACACCAGAGAACACACTCAGGGGAGAAGCCCTATGTTTGCAGGGAGTGTCAACGAGGCTTTTCACAGAAGTCAAATCTTTCCACACACCAGAGAACACACTCAAGGGAGAAGCCCTATGTTTGCAGGGAGTGTGAGCGAGGCTTTTCACTGAAATCAACTCTCCTAAGACAGCAGAGAATACACACGGTAGAAGCCATATGTTTTCAGGGAATGTCATCAAGGCTTTTCACAGAAGTCACATCTCCTCAGACACCAGAGAGCACACCCAGGGCAGAAGCCCTATATTTGCAGGGAGTGTGAACAAGGCTTTACACTAACATCAGATCTCCTAATACACCAGAGGACATACTTAGAGAGAAATACTATGTTTGCTGGGAGTGTGGGTGAGGCTTTACACAAAAATCACATCTGTTCACACACCAGAGGATACACTCAAGGGAGAAGCCCTCTGTTTGCAAGGAGAGTGAGTGGGTCATTAGCATTTAATTGCATCTCCACAGCCTTAGCTGTTATACAGGTCATATCCCAGCTCTGAGGGGACTTCATAAGAAATTTACTGACCCCTTACCATCCTAATATTGTAATTAGTACAGAAGTAAGTGGTTAAACAACTTCTCCACTTTCATAACAAGAGATGATATCGACAAAGAGTTCCTCAAGTGATATGCGAATGTCAACATAAATATCCCCTTAGTCTTTTACCTCCTGTTCTAATAAATCTTATTTCCATAAAACTATAATGCCCACATTAATCATTCTTCCCCTCCTCATCCCTGAAAGCAGAGAGTTCCCACAGGGCCACAGAAAACTCACACTGTCAGGCACAGAAACTCAACCCCTAAAAACGTGGAAATCTGGAGTCAATTTACATAGGTTACTGCCAAGACAGAGGGATTTGAGACAGACTCACCAGGGAAAGGGATTTCCTTGACTCCTGGAAAGTGGGGCCTCCTCTCCTAGTAGGCTCACAACCTCCTCCTTTGGCTTTTTTTGGCTCCTTTCCTGGTTTTCTCTGACCTATCGTCTCAGTGGTGAAAACCAGGAAGGAGTATGAGCATGTTCATGTCCCTGTGCCTGGCTCAGAATAGGCAGCTAGTCTTCCTCAATCTCTCCTCACTGTTTCTTTAGGTTGAGAATCTCATGGTGTATACCACATGGGTCCTAGATCATTGCAAATTGGGTTTGAATCTCAGCTCTGCCTTCACCAGCTTTGCAAACAAAGCAAGATTCTCAACTTCTCTTTGCCTCTTTTTAGTCTATACAGTGGAAATAGTACCTGACCAAGCAGTGGTGTATTGCATAAAGAATTGGAATGGGATGATGACCCAAGTTTAAAATGCCAAGGTTACTGGTTTGAGCACAGGATCAGTAGCCTGAGTGTGGGGTTGCATGCTTGAGTGTGGAATTATAGACATGACCCCATGGTCACTGGCTTGAAGCCCAACATTGCTGACTTAAGCAAGGAGTCACTTGTTGTGCTGTAGCTTTCTGCTCAAGGCACATATGAGAGAGCAATCAATGAACAACTAAGGTGCTCTAAGAAAGAATTAATGCTTCTCATCTCATTCTTTCCTGTTTGTCACTATCTGTCCCTTTCTCTGTCTCTAAAAACAATTTGCTTCTCTGTTCTCACACTCTAACATGAGTAAAATAAATAAATAAAAAAATTGGACTTTCCAGATCAAGGCATATATGGAAGTTGATGCTTTCTGCTCCTCCCCCTTCTCTCTCTCTCTCTCTCTCTCTCTCTCTTTCCTGTTCTCTCTTTTTCTCATCTCCACTGTCTAAAAAAATTAAATTAAATATAAATTGCTACATGATCAGTCTGCAAAATTGGAGATCTTCATTCCAAATGTTTGGAGTCATTTTGGCTCAGGTAAACTTCTTAAAAACTCCCAGTTTTCAAGTTTCTTATTTCGACAAGACCAAGTACCTAACCTTGTAAAAATAAGCTCTGTCTGATGCAACATTAGAAAATGGCAAATTCAGACTACTATTTTATGGCACTCACAACTGTTAGAACTGCTAAATTTCAAATATGACAGCACCAATGTTCTCATGCATTCATTAATTCTTAGATATCCCCTGACTAAGGATTAAGTCTATAACTTTGATGTATCAGAATGATGCACTAACTAACCAAGCTTCCTGGCCAGGACATAACCATGGATTTTATCCAACTCTCTCATTTAAAGATAGAAAATACCTCTTTCACAATCAATAAATTACCATTAAAGAAGAAAACCAGTAAGTAGAGATAGAAAACTTACTTAACATAAGCAGGTAAGTGGATCAACTGAGGAAAGGGGCATATCCTTTCCCCTCAGAAAAAATCAAGAAGAATGCAAGAGAAGGGAGCCAGCATGGGTAACAGAGTCAGACAGTTCTAGATTAACTACTTTCTATAGTTCTCTGTAAAGGTGCCTGGGGCCACTTGCTACACAGAGCAAAAAAGATAGAACTTATTTGAAAACCCCTTTTTCTTTTTTCAAAAGCTTTTAAGATACCATGTTTACATACCTTAATTAAAAATTCCAACACTTACCTTCTGATTCTACCTAAATTCACCCTCCCATCCTGGAGTCATGAGAGGGACATGTACCTCAGTCTAGACAAAAGGATCACGAGCCCCTTGCATGAATACTTGTATTCTGTAAAAGGTATATAAGATGTAATAAATGTAACTTTGTGGAGCACACATTTGCTTTTCTCTTTGGGGATCATGCTACTCCACCAGCTAAATAAATCCTAGCTTTTTTCATCAAGTTTTCTGGGCATTTTTGTCCTCCTTTGATTCCTGCAATACAACCAATGACAGATAATGCACTGTACCCACCCCTGTTTCTCCTGACTGCCACCAAGGTGTTGTTCCCAATATGCACATGACCTAACAGCAGAGACACAGACTGGGGACATATTTAAAAGGGACCATATTGCACTATAAAGCAAGTGACAACAAACTTTAAAGATTTGAAATTATATAACCTGTTTCCACCTCTCATGACTGTTGACCTTGCAATCCTTATTAACAGATAAACCAGGAAGTCCTTTTACTTACACTTATAAAATTTAATTTTAAATAACCTGTAACATACATGGTAATTAAAATTCTAAAATAATTTTATCTACTGAAAGAGAATAATTTTAAAAAACATATAGTGGCCTGACCAGGTGGTGGAGCAGTGGATAGAGCATCAGACTGGGATGCGGAAGGACCCAGGTTTGAGACCCCGAGGTCGCCAGCTTGAAGGCGGGCTCATCTGGCTTGAGCAAAGAGCTCACCAGCTTGGACCCAAGGTCGCTGGCTCCAGCAGGGGTTACTTGGTCTTCTGAAGGCCCACGGCCAAGGCATATGTGAGAAAGCAATCAATGAAGAAGTAAGAAGTCGCAACACGCAACAAGAAACTGATGATTGATGCTTCTCATCCCTCTCTGTTCCTGTCTGTCTGTCCCTGTCTATCTCTGCCTTTGTAAAAAACAAAACAAAACAACAACAAAAAAAATATTGTGCCCTGACCAGATGGCTCAGTGAATGGACTGTCCCCCTTGTGTGCCAAGGTTTTAAGTTTTTTCACAGGTCTCAGCACCTAGAAGTGACCAAGTAATAATTTTATGCTTCTCCCTTTCTCAAATCAATGTAAAAAAATGTAAAAATTTAATGGAAAAAGCTATGATAGAACTGGAACATACCTAGTGCATTTCTTTCAACAGAAAGGCAGAAAACAAAGAAAAGAGAAACAAACTAAAAAAATGCAGATATCCCTTCAGAGCATATTGCTATTTTTCACCTAGAAAGACTACTTTTTTTTACCATCAACAATCTAATTCTGTGATTAGATTGTTGCACCTAACACTGCACCTCACAGTGTTTCCTGCACATTTCTACCTCCCCTGGTGCCTCTCCTGCAATGGAACCATTTCCCTCTCACTACCCCAAAACACATGACCGGTAGTGCTTTGGGAAACTCCTCCCAAACCTGAACCATAGGGCTGAGGGGATGATGAACATCTCATAACACAATGGACTACTCTAATGTGCCATCAAGCCTATGAATATTGGAGCCTTCTATCAGATTTGACTAAATGGAACCTTGAGACTTTTCCCTGGAGCAAGTATCCCAAGTTTCCTAGAATAGAATATACCATTTGTTTTGGTCTTTTTCCCCATCCAACATTATTATTGAACAGACACCACAGTCCTTAGACAAATCAAGGACCCATAGACCATAGACAATTTCTACTGAGCTCTGGAAAAATCGTCTAATCAAAAAGGGGACTTGGCACTGAACACCAAACACTGCTCTACAGACCCCACCAAGACAAGGACACAACAATGCCAGAAACTGACACGGCACCTTGAACATCAGAGTCCATACAGCATGCCCCACACTGGAACTCAGAAACGAGGCTACATGCAAGGGGTCACCAGGTGCACAGCAGAATACAGATTCGACAACAAATCCTGGAGACAGACTCCTGATATGTACCCAACCCTATAACCAAACTTCAGACAAGGAGCCAAACAACAAACCCCACCTGCTGAATGAAAGATGCAGGAGCTGAACCTGATACAATGCAAACAGAGCCAGGACTCCATAAAGACATCTCATGACTTTCTAAGTCCAAGCAGTGAGCTTCAAAATGTATTTCATTACCAGTGTAAATGTAGAATAGAGAAACATCACCAGCAGCCCTACCACATTCTACCAAACCCCACAAAAATAAACCAAGTAACAGACAGAGGGAACAGTAATAATGCTTACCCTTAGCTTACACATGTCCATGATTTCAGCTTCATGACTCTCTAGGAGTTAGTGCTCCAGCCATACATGTCAAGGCCAACTCATCAACACTGTGGGGGATAAAATTTAAAAATATCCTCATACTTTGAAAGTTCTAGAAGCCGGGATATAATAATAAATTAAACAAGGGATATTCAATGTATAATAAAGGCTCAAGGGAAACTGATATTCCCAAGAATAGAAGACAATGAGCTTATACTGGGTGTATAGAACACTGCAAAATGCCTAACCATCTGGTGGTGCAGTGGATAGAGTGTCAGAGTGAAATGCAGAGGACCCAGGTTTGAGAACCTGAAGTTGACAGCTTGAATACAAGCTCATCTGGTTTGAGCAAAGCTCACCAGCTCAGACCCAAGGTCACTGGCTTGAGCAAGAGGTTACACAATCTGCTGAAGTCTTATGGTCAAGACACATATGAGAAAGCAATCAATAAACAACTAAGGTGTAGCAATGCTCAACAAAAAACTAATGATTGATGCTTCTCATCTCTTTCTATTTCTGTCTGTCTGTCCCTATTTATCCCTTTTTTGACTCTGTCTCTTTAAAAAAACCAAAAAAAAATCCAACCCCAAAAGAACACTTCAAAAAACTGAATAACAGAATGTAATATTTTTTGAAAAAAATGTATTCATTGATCTTAGAGAAAAGACATAAGAGAGATAGAGGAAACAACAAGAAGTGGAAACATCACCTCAGAGAAGTTGCCTGTCATAAATGCCTTGACCCAGCAAGCTTTGAGTTTCAAACTGGCAACCCCAGCATTCCTATTTGATGCTCTATCCACTGCTCCCCCACAGGTCAGTCCAGAATTTTATATTCACAAAGGTGACATAAATAACATGCAGCTAATTTGAGAACATGTGACACTTATTACAGATTACATTTTGTTGAAAAAACCCAAAACTTATTGGACACAACGGGGGTCAAGAAGCTGCTCCTTGAAGTCTTCATGTCTCACACTAATGTACTTATACTTAAGTTCTCTTCTGAAACTGGGATGTGCACAGGTACCAAAGAAGCACACTTCACATATATTTAAATTTAGAGACAAAAAAGCAACAGAAAACAACTTTCAATAAGCTTCATGGTTTGAAAAACATAAAGTGTATGTCTTGCTGTCATGGCCATGACCCTAAAAAACATTAATGACAGAGACCTATGAGGTCCTTATAATTTAAGCTGTAAATAACATTTTCTAAATAACACACCAAGTGCATCACAATTGGAAATTAAAAATATCTAAAATTGAATGATAATTAAAATAATACATTAAAAAAAACCTATGTGGCACTGGCCATGTAGCTCAGTGCAGATGCCATTTTCCCAAATGCCAAGGTTACAGGTGTGAGCCCCACTGTTATTACCTAAAAGGAGCAACCAATCAACACATAACTAAATCAAACAAATAAGTGGAGCAATGATTGAGTGGTTCATTCTGTGTGTCTCAAATGAATGAATGAATTTGAAAAACCAATGAAAAGTAGAGTGATGAATCCACATCATGGCCACTGTGTTTCTCTCAGCAGGAGGGCAGAATAAAATGACAAACAACAGGCCCAGATTTCTATTAGGACCATGTTTCTATTCTTCAGCTGAGAGGGACAACATTTCTTGACCATAAACACTCTGGATTCTGAACCTCAGTTTTTCCCACCCATTTTTTATTATTTGGTGCCTCTCCTAAAATAGAACCTTTTTTATCTTTCTTCTGCTCTCAGCTGGCTGGGAGTGCCTTAAGGAAACTCCTCCCAAACCTGAGCCAGAGGGCTGCGGGGACAATGGACTTTTCAGGAAACAATAGATTTTTCTAATGTTCCATCAAGCCAATGAACATTGGAGCCTTCTGTGAGATTAAACTAAATAAAACCCTGAGGCTTCTCCCTAAAACACCGATTCCAGTTTTTGTTTGTATGTTCTTGTTTGTATGTTTCTGAAGTAAAAATGAGGAGGCAGAGAAACAGACTCCCAAATGCCACCAAAGAGGATCCACCTAACAAGGCCACTAGGGGGGCAATGCTCTGTCATCTGGGGCATTGCTCCATTGCAACTGTAGACATCCTCAACCCTCAGGCCAATTTTTCTCCATGGGAACCTCTTCTGTTGTATGGGAAGAGAGAGATAGAAAAAAAGGGGGAAGGGTGAAGAAGCAGATGGGCACTTCTCCTGTGTGCCCTGGCTGGGAATCAATTGCAGAACTTCCACACATGAAGCTGATGTTCTACCACTGAGCCAAGTGGCCAGAGCCCACATATTCTGTTTAATATAATAGAAACTCCAATTCACTTTGCTCTCTTTCCCCATCAGTATGTACTTTCCTGCCAGTGTGAACATAACAACCATTAATGAACAGAGAGACCTTAGACAGAATCAGGACACAAAGCAATCTAGAAGACTGAAGCTGAGCACTGGACTGACTTCCAAACCAAAAAGAGGACTTGGCACTGAACACCAAACACTGGTCTACAGAACCAACTGAAACTAGGAAGCACCAATGACAGAAACTGATATGGTACTTTGGACACCAGAGTTTATACGTCATGCCCTAGAAATGTAGCTCCTTGTGAGCCCCACACTGAAATTCAGATATGAGGCCACAGGAAAGGGACCTGAGACCCTGAATGCAAAACAGAAAACATATTTGGACACAGACCCTGGAGACAGACTCCTGATGTGTAACCAAGACCCCATAACCAAACTTTAGACATGGAACCAAGTGCCTGAGCCCACTTGCTGCATGACAGATGCAGGAGCTAAATCTGATACTTACAATGCAAACAGAGCTTGGACTCTATAAAGAAAGTCTCATAGCTCCCTAAGTTCAAACAAGAAGCTAAAATATATATTTCACTACCAGTGTAAATGTAGAAGTGAAAAACATAACTCATAGTACTACCACATTGTACCATAACCCCCAAAATAAACCAAGAAACTGACAGAGAAAACAGAAATAATGCTTACCCTTACCTGACACATGTCCATGATCTCAGCTGCACATGACTCTTCAGGAGTTAGTGCCCCAGCCATTCATGTCACAAGACAACTCATCGACACTGTGGGCAATGAAATTTAAAAATATCCTCACACTTTGAAAGTTCTAGCAGCTGGGCTAGATCAGGTGAAATAATAAGATGGACAAGAGATATTCAATTTATAATACATGCTTAAGGGATATTCACATTACCAAGAATACAAGACAAGGAGGTTATATTGCATATATAGGACATTTCAAAAACCTTACTAGGCCTTACCTGTGGTGGTGCAGTGGATAAAGTGTCAACCTGGAAATGCTGAGGTCACCAGTTCAAAAACCTGGGCTTGGCTGGTAAAGGCACATATGGGAGTTGATGCTTCCAGCTCCTCCCCCTTCTCTCTCTCTGTCTCTCCTCTCTCTCTCTCTCTCTCTCTCTCTCTCCCTGTCTCTCCCTCTCCTCTCTAAAATGAATAAATTTAAAAAAATAAAAACCTTACTAAAAGAATTTTATATTTTTGGGAACAAAAGTATAGATTGAATATAGACAAATGTGAGGAGACAAAGAGAAAGGGAGAAAAAGTAGGAAGCATCACCTCAGAGTACTTGCCTTCCATGTGCACCTTTACCAGGCAACCCTAGAATTTTAAACCAGCAACCTTAATGTTTCAAATGATACTGTATTCACTGTGCCAACACAGGTCAGGCCAGAATTTTAGATTCTTGTTTTTTTACTTTTTTTTTTTAGTGACAGAGAGAGAGTCGGAGAGAGGGACAGACAGGAATAGACAGACAGGAATGGAGAGAGATGAGAAGCATAAATTATCAGTTTTTTATTGTGACACCTTAGTTGTTCATTGATTGCTTTCTCATATGTGCTTTGACCATGGGCCTTCAGCAGAGCAAGTGACCCCTTGCTCGAGCCAGTGACTTGGGTCCAACCTGGTGAGCTTTGCTCAAATTAGATGAGCCCATGCTCAAGCTGGCGACCTCAGGGTCTCAAACCTGGGTCCTCTGCATCCCAGTTCAACACTTTATCCACTGTGCCACTGCCTGGTCAGGCCAGAATCTTGGATTCTTAAAGGTGACATGGACAGGCCCTGGCCAGTTGGCTAAGAAGTAGAATATTGACTGGGCATGTGAAAGTCCTGGATTCAATTCCTGCTCAGGACACTCAGGAGAAGTGAGCATTTGCTTCTCCACCCTTTTCCTTCTCCTTCCTCTCTGTATCTTCCCCTCTTGCAGCCTAGGCTCCATTGGAGCAGAGGTGGCCTGGCTTCTGAGGAAAGCTCCATGGCCTCCACCTAATGTGCTAGAATGGCTCTGGTTGCAGCTGAGCAACAACCGAGATGAGCAGAGCATTGGACCTCAGTGAACATGCTGGGTGGATCCCAGTTGGGAACATGCAGAAGTCTATCTCTCTGCCTCCCCCCTGCTTCTCACTTCATAAAAAACAGTGACATGGATAACATGCAGCTAATTTGAGAACATGTGACAAACCTGACAGAACACTTTTTGTTGGGAAACAAAAAACCTATTAAACTCAAAAAATAAGGTAAGGTGTCAACAAGATATTCCTTGGAGTCTTCATGTTAACACAAAGGTGATTGTACTTAAGATCTTTCCTAAAACTACCATGGGCAAAGAGTGAAAACAGAGTAGCACACTTCAAACATATTGAAAAGGGACCACAAAGCAACAGAAACCCATATCCAACAAGCTTTCAGGTTTGAAAAAATATAAAATGGGTGTTTGGTTTTCAGGGCCATTAACCTAAAATAAAGGTTGAGAGAGAGACAGAGAGGGATAGGCAGGCAGAAAGACAGAGAGACAAGAAGAATCAACTTATCATTGCAACACCTTAGTTGTTCATTGATCTCTTTCTCATATGAGCCTTTACTGGGGGCCTTGACATCAAAGGATGTAGCCCCTTGCTCAAGCTATTGACCTTGGCCTTCAAGCCAGTAACCTTTGGGCTCAAGCCAGCAACCCTTGGGTCATGTCTATGATTTCACACTCAAGCCAGTAACCCTGCACTCAAGCTGCTGAGCTCCTCCTGCTCAAGACAGATGAGCCTGCACTCAAGCTGGGGACCTCAAGGTTTAAAACCTGGGTCCTATGCATTTCAGTACAATGCTCTATCCACTGTGCCACTGCCAGTCAGGCTAAAAATATTAATAAAATAGACACATGAGCTCCTTATGCTTTAAGGAATACATGACATTATCTAAATAATGCCCCCAAACACATCACAATTGGAAATATAAAATAACTTCAAGTGAATGATTAAAATACTACATTAAAAGAAGCCTATAGGGCACTGGCCATGTAGCTCAGTGCATATGGCATTGTACCAAACACCAACATGACAGGTGTGAGCCCCATTGTTGGCACTTAAAAGGAACAACCAATGAGCACCTAACTAAATGGAACAACTAAGTGGAGCAATGAGCATGCTTCTCTCTCTCTCTGTCAAATCAATGAAATAATTAAAATCCTAGGAAAAATTGAATAAATCTGCAATGTGCCTCACACTTTTCACTCAGGAGAAAGGTAAAAGAAATGGCAAACAAACAAACAAGTTAACAAAAAGCCCTGATCTCTCTTAGGACCATGTTTGTATTTTTGGGCTGTGACAAACATTCTTTCTTGCTGTAAACCATCTCAGGTCTGTACCTCCCAGAGTTTTCCACCCACTTTTGACTCCCATGGTGCCTCTCCTACAATGGAACCATTTCCCTCTTGCTTCCCCAAAATACTTAGTGGCAGTGCCTTGGGGAAACCCCTCCCAAACCTGAGTCAGAGGGCTGAAGGGACAATGGACTTCTTAGGGCACAATGGTTTCCTCTAATGTGCCATCAAGCCTATAAATACTGGACCTTCTATCAGATTAGATTAAATGGAACCCTGAGGCTTCTCCCTGGAGCACTCATTCCAAGTTCCATATAATATAGTGTCCAACTCTCCTCTCTCTTTCTCCATCCATATCTACCTTCCTGCCAACATGAACACAAGCATTACTGAATAAGCATAAGAATCCAGAAAACTTTTAGCTCACAGGGATCAAGGAAAAGAATGTTACAATAATATAATGTTATAGTTATTAAATAGATAGAAATATAGAAACTAGAGAAGATATATATTAAAAGCTACTAAGGTAAGTGAATAAGCAACACCCTCTGGGTGGGAGCTAATCTAGTGTACAGGGATGTGAAAGCAAAACCATGCCCTTAGCTCAGGGCCCAGTTAATGTGTGTGTGAAATTATATATAGATAAAAAGAGCTCTCTGCAAGAAACTTCCTAAAAGTGGCTTAATGTGACAATTCTGTAGATTAACAAAAAAAGGCTTCCTGCAAGAAAATTCCCAAAAGTGGCCTAATGTGATAATCCAGAGATTAAAACCTGTTAGAAGGTGTATCCCACAAAGGGTACTAAAGCCAATGGGTCCCCAGCTGCGGTTAGTGGAACAGACTCCAACACTGAATGTGGAGTGTCTCTGCTGGCCGCTCTAAACAAGAACAGCTAGATAAGCATGCTGACCGAGCCCCAGTAAGCTGTACACAGGTATGCCATATGATCTGTGAGTAATGAACTGCCTGTTTGATTCTCACAATTAACTTTTGGGTTGATCATGTCTTTTGTCTGGTGGTGATTGGTCTCACTCAGTACCACTAAGTAGAATCCACATACCCACCTCAAGAGTAGTCTCAAAGAGGCTCCCAGCCTTGCTGTTAAGCAGAAGTGTCACACTTCATGGGGAAGTCAAATCAGGGATCCCTGATCTACGTAAAGCTTGGGATCTACTGTGACAGGGGAGCACTTCTCTAGAAATCCAGCGTCTCTCTGAGGAGGATGTGGACAAAAAAGGGGCCACATGCTGAACCTGACAAGCTCAGGGGAGGCTTGCATATCAGCCTTACAAACTCACCTAAAATAACCACACAGGATGGTCTGAAATTAAAACTTTCTAACTAAAAGCAAGCAGTTTGTGGTGGGTAGTCATGTATAAAGAGGTATTTTTCTCTAACAAAGGTCAAAGGCTTACTTATTGTAAACTGGTCTGTTGTATTTTGCATCTACAATAATGTACCTGATAATGGCACCAGAGAAAACTCAGGTCCAAGAGGCCTTCTCAGGTAAGAAAGAATTCAGGCAGAAAATAGATTGCAGTGTTCAAGCAAAGCAAGCAGTTTCTTAAGCAAAGCTGTGCACTTTGCACAAGATACAAGTGGGCAACTCAGCTTGTCTGAGCACCACTAACTGTTGGGATCTTAGAGATCATATACTTTTTAACTTCCAAGGTTGTCATTCACTGATACTCTGACTAACACAGTATTTCAAGGCCATTTGGATATTTGCTGATTTTGTTCTGGCAGACAGTGTGACCGCTGACCCCCTCTTCCTTCAGTGGATGAGATAAAACACCCTCTGTTTTCCCTCCCCTTTTCCTGCCCTGATGCCTGTCTATCCTATCTAACAATAGCATGTCTTTGAAATATAAAGGTAATTTTTTCTGCATTCTTGAGAGCAAGCATATCAGCAGAGCAGAAGCCAGCCACCCCCATTGTTGTTATTATCACGGTCCTTGTTAGCTATTTTATTCCTGCCCACATACAAAAATTTTTATTATATACATTTTTACTTTTAATCAGTGCCACAGATTTCCAACTTTTGCATTCTCATGCTCAGCCTCCCTAATCTATCACAAATTAATTTCATGTAACTCCCGTTTTCAACTTTGATTCTGATGTACAAAATGTAAGAATCCAGAAAAGACCAGAGTAACAAGCTTTATTGAGAGGAAGAAAGCAACCCTTCCAGGAACTTTTCTGGGGAGAAGGGCACTGGTACCAGACTACAAGGTGAATTTTATAGGGCTTGGGAGAACCTTAAGCAAGTATTGAGTCAGATGTTGTAGCATGTTTCCTTCTGTGGTTTTATGGTTATGGCTTCGTGGAATGCTTCTCCTTGAGGCAGTTGGCCAGCATCCTGGAACTCTTCTGTCTCAGGGGTGGTTGTCCAGTAACTCAGTGTGAGGTCATGTAGCCAGGCAGAACAACTAAAGGGCAGTTGGAAGTTTTAGTAAATTCATATATCTACCATTCTCAACTCTGTGGTATGATAAAAAGGAAAAGAGGTGGGGGGAAGAAAAGTGTATGAGGTTCAAAAAGGAGGTTTGTTTTGGACCAACTACCTTCTGGAGGTACTTCTTGCTCCTGTCAGAAGCCTCCTTCATGGACCTCTCCCTGGGGCAGTTGGAGTATGGGTTGTAAAAGCATTTGATTATAGGTAATTCTGGAGATTTCTCCCATTTGGGCCTGCAGAACTTGATAAAAAAAAAGGGGGCAAGCAGTAAAATTAGGCAAAAATTAAGATTGGTCCTATAATTGGTGCTAGCATTGAGAACAAGGGTTTTTTTCACTACTGTTCACAGTAGTGGTTAATTTATATGTTTGCTGATATAGGGTTTCAGATTTTTCTGTTTTGTGAAGGCAGGTTTTAGGGTTGCTGTGTAGGGTTCGGTAAACTTTTCCAATTTTCTGATTGGTGAATGTCTGCATGTGGTTCTGTGGAAAGTAGTAAACCAACATAAAAGGCAGGGTCCAAAATTTAGAAAAATAAATAGAAGAATGAGTGGACCAATAAATGGGAACAGTCAAGACACCCAGTTTGTGTGAAACCAATGATTCAATGACTTGGTTTGTGTTTTGTGAATAAACTGGGCTTCAGAGTGAGAGAGACAGAGAGAGAGAGAGAGAGAGAGAGTGGGAATAAGACAAGGTATTGACAAATTCCCCTGCCGCTAAACCTATTTTTTCAGAAATTCTTACATCAACAAGAGAGGGAATTACCTGTATAGCTCGTTTGGTTCTTAGATTGATGGGTGGTGTACTAGGAATTGGAAGAGTCTCTTGGGGTGGGATTAGGTTGATAATTTGGGTGAGATAGATAAGGGTATAGGTTTCTGTCCAATTAGTAGGAAGACACATATAGGTGTTGGTCCCACACAAGTAGAAAGTCCCTGATTGGGTAAGGCTTGCTGAGAGGTGAATAGAGAATAGAAAGACAAGGGGTCAGTTTTGTTTTTCTGTTTCTGAGCTCCAGATGGTCAGGGAGGAAGAAAGAGCTATCCCAATAAGTGGGGAAATTCGAGGATTTTTAACTGGGGTGACTAATTAAACATTCTTTGAGAACCAGATTCTGACCAAATTCTTTTTTCTTGGTACAAACTTTCTAAAACCTGCACAAATCTTCTACAACTTATATAAACATTCAACTTTCATAAACTTACTTATTCAGAAATAACTTGTTTTCATAACAATTTGGTTTTTCTTTCAAAACTATTTTCATACCTTATACCTTCTATTATCAAAACCATACAATTTTATTTCTAGTTAGAACTCTTGATTTAAACATTTTTAACCTTTTATGACAATTAAGTTGACTTTTTTTTTTACTATAGTTTCCCTTTTCCCAAAGTCTGATTAAAAGAGTCTAGTTTTTTTTTATATATTTGCCATATGTAGACCAACCCACTTCCGGTTTCTAGTTGGGGTAAGGCATGCCATTTTTCTACATTCACAGCAGTGGGAGTTTTCAGGATCCTGGTGTGTGGACCTGTTCACATGAAAGTCAGTCCTTGTGTGATGTAATGCTGTCAGTGCCTCTTGGACAGTCTTTGAACAGCCTGCTGAGTAACCTGTAAATCCTGCATGTACTTAGGGAAAGGGTGGTTACATTTGTACACTTTGAAGCTACAGTTTAACTCCTAGTGACTACTGCTTCTAGCTTGAATTAGCAGTGGGTCCCAGCTAAAATAGTCATGGGGCTGTGAGACAATAAAGGAATAAAGGAGATACTATTCATTAAATAAAGCAAAAAACCAGACTGTCAATACCCACAGTAGAGATCTTTGAGGGATAAAGAAAACTCAAATATTTAGGCAAGGCATAGTAGATGGCCCTTGTGTTTACAAAATAAAATGAGATTAGTTTATCTGCTACTTGGAAGAAATACCTTAGGCTCATGAACAACATCCTTGTGCCTTCAGTGGTAATTCCCAGCATGCTGGACAAGTTCAGGTCATAGGTAGTGGGAGCAGGAGTAGAAGAGACTGAATCCTCCCTCCATGGAACAAGAGGGCAGCTTACCTTTTAGAGTACCTTTTTCCACAGCGAAGACGTGTCTCATGTTGGGGCCGGGAAGCTAGGCAGGCTTCAGTTCAATGACCTTTCTTTTCACTCTTGAAGCAGGATCCTGATGGAATCCTATAAAGCCCTTTAGGGCACTGGAGCCTTTAACATTGTATGCCAAAAGCTGGTATTTTCTGAAATCTTTTGGGATTTATTTGCCTTTTCTGTTACTCCCTTGGCCATTATAGACCTTAAAAGCCATGCTCAGATGATCTTACTGAGGAGCTTGAGTAAGAGAGCAAAATTGAGAATCCAGTGTCTAAAAAAGCCTATTACACTGAGGAAAGAAAGGATTTGATTTGCAGTGGTAGGTGGTTGGACACTACAAAGCATTTGAGTTTGATCTAAGGTGAGACTGCAGGTGGTGGGGGTATTGCAGGGAGATTCCATGGGGATGAGTAAGCTTTGATTTAAGAGGCGAGTAATTATTGGTTTAAGGCCTAAGAAATATACACAGTTACACATTAAACAAAGACTTCACATATAAATTATAAATTAAGAAATTTAAATGAGCATGCTTTACTTGTTTCAATTAAAATTATACTAGAGATACTTTCTGACAAAGAGACAACCAGATTACTTCTTCACACAGTTTAAGAGACAACTCTGCCTTTTTAATTATTTTGAGTTGGAAAGGAGTTCTCAGCATAGAGGGGAGGAAGAGAGAAAGAAGAAGAATGGACAACATGAACAGCTGGATGGAAAGAAGGAGTGTCAAAATTTTCAGGAGGAAAGAGGAGATTAAAGCGCTGGTGGGTGTGTCACATAGTCAGAGGAGTCAAAAAGATTTGGAGTTCTGAGGAGAGGGGAGAGGATGAGGAGGAGGAAGGCATAGGTGCCTGTGGGGAGGGGGGAATGGGTAAGATACATCCAAAGCTGGTGGGGAGAGGAGAGAGACAGCCAAAGCCCTTGGGGTGGGAGGATGTGTAAGTTACAGCCAAAGTCACTGGGGAAGGGAGAATGGGTCAAACAAGAAAAAGAGACAGAGCCGCCCATCTGTAAGAAGAGAGTAGGGGTTTAAGAACACAGTGGAGAAAGGAGGGGCCCCTGGACAGCAGAGCAGGTGAGAGATTGGTATTTGCAAGTGAATAAGAAACAAGATTTTGCAAAAAGATGGGGCTTTCTGGAGGGAAGAGACTTCAGTTTCAGAGGTCTGCAGAGGGACCAGAGAATAGTCCCAAAAGGCTGTCTCTCCCCAGTGTCAGGCAGGAGGAGAAAAGAGTTGGGAGTCCATGGAGAAGGAAAGATTAGGAGTGCAGGTTTTAGGTGAGGTTTTTTTTTTTTTTTGCCAAAAATGGCCTGCATGTAGAATGTGTGGCACAGAGATTAAGGACAGGAGCGAAGGGAGAAGAAGCCTGCATATAAGGAATTTCTGAGGCCTTCCCAGTTTGGTGGCAGAAACTGTCAAGATCTCTTAGAATATTGTAATTGAATGTTGCATTTTCAGGCCAATGGGAGTCATTGTCTAATTTGTATTGGGGACACGCTGTGTTACAAGAAAAAAATGAGGTTTTCTTGGTTTAAGGTCAGTGAGGCCCAACTTAGTGAGGTTTTTATGAGACAACCTAGAGAAGTCTGGTCGAAAGGCTTAGACTCTGAAGAGCCCATAGTGGAGACAGGTGAGCAAGAGGGGGTGATACCCCCTTTTTTTACTGTCCCAAGAGAAGAAAATCTTTGTTTGGGGGAGTGTTTCCTGATAGAGGTCATCACCACCTGTCAGGGAGCTCCAAGGAAGAGAGAGAGTGGAGAGGTTTGGCTAGGCACCTAGTCTTTTTAAGCAGTCTACTAAGAGTGCAAGTCAATCCTCTTAAAATCTGAGATATATCAGAGAAAACCATCTGACCTGAGAAAATATTTGTGGAAAAGATAAGCTGACCATGGAAAATAAAGAAAGAAAACTTTTTACTTTCTAGTTCAGCAAGAGTTTGGAAGAGGGTAAGATTTTTGGCCAATCAACCTATTATTACATGTCAAAACAGAATCATGGAGTAAGCCTGGGATGAGCTGCCACTACCCATTGCTTCTCTGATTGTAAGTTTGGATGGCAAAGAGGGATCATCCAGAAAACCAGTATACCGTCCTGGGTTTCTGCACCAAATATAAGAATCCATTGGAGTCTAAAAAGACCAGAGTAACTGGCTTTATTGAAAGAAAGAGAGGAACCCCGCCATGCACTACTTTGGGGAGAAGGGAACTGGTACAGACTATGAGGTAAATTTTATAGGTTTTGGAAGAGCCTTGAGCAAGTACTGAGTCAGAAGTTCTGGTATGTTCCCTTCGGTGTTTTTAAGATTTTGGCTTCCTGGAACTCTTCTGCCTCAGGGGCGACTGTCCAATATGTAAGGGTGAGGTCAGGCAGCCAGGAGAAACAACCAAAGGGCAGTTGGAAGATCTGGTAAATTCATATATCTATCACAAAATATGGGGCAAAATGCCATTTTCCATATCACTTTTTCAATCCGCTGAGACTTTAATTACTAGCAATTGTCATGAGGTTGGCTAAAATAAACTCATAAATATTCTACAGGTCTGGACATTGCTTAACTTGACAAGGGAGATTCTGGTTGAGGGGGAGGCTTTCTCTCCTCACTAAACATCTCGAGGGAGATGTCTCCCCTCCATGGAAGAAGAGACACTCTACAGAGGGACGGCCCCTCATTTGGTCACCAAATTCAAAAATGAAGACCCTCTCTAGGGAATTACCCCCTCTCCAGGGAGGAAGCTCCTAGGAGAGGCTGCAGCTCCTTTCCAGGGACTGACCCCACCACAGGTAAGTGTCCTGCTTTCGAAGTCCAGGCCCTACTCTGTCCCTGCCTCACACTGCCCCCACTCCTCACTGTCTACCCTGCCCTGCAGTATCCCACCTGCCTCTTCATCGCATTGCCGTCCACCCTACCCTGTGCAGCTTCACGACATTTGCCCCACTTCTGCCATCCTTGCCCCTCGCAATTCATGCCCCACACCATGCCCGCCCCATTCCCTGCCCAGTCTCTCGTCCTGCCACACACCAATTTGCGCATTACACAAACGCAGGCCCCTAGCCTGTCCCGCCCTTCGCAGCCACGCCCAGTCCCCTGCCCCATGCAGTCCTTGCCTTTGACCGCCACCCTGGAAGACACTCTTCAACCCTACGCATCCCCGAAACAAACCGCATCCCGGCAACAAACCAAATAGCGGTATCAGACCACAGAGGTCTGGTGGTGGAAGGCAGGCGCTACACTCCAGGCATGGACTGCTATCTGAGGTGGAACCCTGGATGTATTCCAATAGATAACATGGCAGCCCAGGGACCCTGTCTCAAACTGTGGCCAGAGCCAGACACCAGGCCCCGGACTCCCGAGCCCTCAGGCCCCATGTCTCACACCAGGTGGTGGGTGGGCTCGGAGCATGGATAATATCTTCATGAAATTTCTTCACCTAGGTAGGAAAAAGACAGTTAGCTGTAAATGATTCACATAACAATGACAATGAGGGCTGGGATGTCTTACTTCCTCACACTCCACAGGTGCAAAACACAACTGACAGGCTTCAGTAAGAGGCATTACTTTTGCTGAAAGAAAGTTATTCTGTCAGACAGAACTACCCAGCATGAGCTGTCGTGGGTTAAAACATCAGATTTTCTGCTCCTTGGATCCACTTTACTTCCCCAACCTTCTCAGCTTCATTTACTATCCACAGTTCTGTTTAATTTAAAAAGAGCTATATTTTTTCTTTTTCATCAACAATAGAAACATAAATTTCCCTCAAGACCAGAAAGCTGTAAGAATCAGAGACAAAGCAACATGTATACCATGCCCTCAATGGGATAATAGCAACACCAGATGTCATACTGCACCATATTCCTACAGAAAAACACACAAAGCCACACTATTTTACAAAACTTTCTATTCATTCAATAATCTGTGAATCTAGACTTCACCAAAATTTATAAAAGAAAGAAGAGCTTATTTTCACCACATTTAACCAGATTAATTATTAAAAATGTCTTCAAAACATTCAAACCGCCTGACCAGGCGGTGGCACAGTGGATAGAGCATTGAACTGGAATGTGGAAGGACACAGGTTCGAGACCCTGAGGTCCCCAACTTGGGCGCGGGCTCATCTGGCTTGAGCAAAAAGCTCACCAGGCCTGACCTGTGGTGGCACAGTGGATAAAGCATCTACCTGGAAGCACTGAGGTTGCCAGTTCAAAAACCTGGGCTTGCCTGGTCAAGGCACATATGGGAGTTGATGCTTCCTGCTCCCCCCCTATAATGAATAAATAAAATCTTAAAAAAAAAGGAAGCTCACCAGCTTGAACACAGGGTCCCTGGCTCCAGCAAGGGGTTACTTGGTCTGCTGAAAGTCTACGGTCAAGGCACGTATGAGAAAACAATCAATGAACAACTAAGGTGTTGCAATGCGCAATGAAAAACTAATGATTGATGCTTCTCATCTCTCTTCATTCCTGTCTGTCTGACCTGTCTATCCCTCTCTCTGACTCACTCTCTGTCTCTGGAAAAAACAACAACAACCACAAAAAAAAACATTCAAACCAACAGAGAAAGCCCATTTGAGCTAAACAGAAACACATTCCACTGGAAAGCCACTCTATTCAGAACACCTTGCTGTTGGAATCCATGGGAGTCAGAAAAGACTGAAGTAACAGGCTTTATTGAAAGGAAGAAAGGAACCCTTGGAAGAACCTGAGGGGGTACTGAGTCAAAAGTTCTGGTTTGTGCCTTTTACGGTTTTATGGTTTCGGCTTTCTGGAACACTCCTTTTTGGGGCAGGTTGACCAGCTTCCTGAAACTCTTCTGCCTCAAGGCAATTATCCAGTAAGTAAGGGTGAGGTCAGGCAGCCAGGTGGGACAACAAAAGCTGGAATTTCTGGTAAATTCATATATCTATAACTTGGGAACTAATGAACAGATGAAATACAAAAGAATGAGAAAGAAATCAACCACAGAAATTTTATTATAGCTCCAAAGATGAAAAGAAATCCTACCACAACACATTGAATCAGTGCCCCATAGGAAAACCATCACAATACCTCATGACAATATCCAGGTGAATTCATTATGGACTATACTAGAAACTCATAATGGGAAACTGTTGTAAAGTACCATACCTTACTTCTATGGGTTTACGTAGAGACACCAAGTCCAAATGAATTTTTGAAAAGTTTTATTAATAGGAAGAGATTTATTAATAAGCCAGCTGCATGTGACAAACACAGGGTATAGCTGACCCAAATCGTGCAGTCCCCAATATAGCTCCAAGGCTCATTATATACACTTGATCACATATAGGTTAGTGGGAAAGGAGCTTATAACATCCGTCTATAGCAGGAGTAGTCAACGTTTTTATACCTACCACCCACTTTTGTGTCTCTGTTAGTAGTAAAATTTTCTAACCGCCCCCTGGTTCTGCTAATGGTGATTTATATAATAGGGAAGTAACTTTACTTTATAAAATTTATAAAGCAGAGTTACAGCAAGTTAAAGCATATAATAATAATTATTTACCAAATACTTTATGTCGGATTTTCACTAAGTTTGGCAGAATAAATCTTTATAAAAAGACTTACTACCGCCCACCATGAAAGCTGGAATGCCCACTAGTGGGCGGAAGGGACCAGGTTGACCAGCACTGACATAAGATTTGTTCTGTCCTTACTGATTTATTTATTTATTTATTCATTTTAGAGGAGAGAGAGAGAGAAGGGGGGAGGAGCAGAAAGTATCAACTCCCTTATGTGCCTTGACCGGGCAAGCCGAAAATTTATTGGGTTTTTTTTTATCTTTTTTTTTCAATTTTTATTTTTTTTATTTATTCATCTTAGAGAGGAGAGAGGCAAATAGAGAGAGAGAGAGAGAGAGAGAGAGAGAGAGAGGAGAGACTATGAGAGAGAAGAGGGGAGGAGCTGGAAGCATCAACTCCCATATGTGCCTTGAGCAGGCAAGCCCAGGGTTTTGAACCCACGACCTCAGCATTTCCAGGTCGACGCTCTATCCACTGCACCACCACAAGCCCAAGGTTTTGAACCACCGATCTCAGCATTCCAGATCCGTGATTGATGCACTGCGCCACCACAGGTCAGGCCTTACTAATTTTTTTGAAGCAGGGTGTCTATCGCTTTTGAGTGACGATCAGTCTCTGAATGAGAAATGTGTTGAATATATTTCAATGATTGTTTTTCTTTTTTTTGTAACTGCTGTAAGTGGGAGTTTACGTTATTGAGTTTATATTAAGTACAGGAAAAGTTGGAATCACTGAGTGACTAAAGCTTATTGATAGGAAGTGCTACTGTTTGCAGTGATGATTTTTGCCCTCAATGATAACAACAGTTGTATAATATCTATTTGTATAAGGTTTTCCTAATATAGGAGGGTTCCACAATGTTTTCACTGTGACTTAATTGCTGTATTCATATTTATTAATTCTTGTAGTATTTTCCTTGGAATGACCGTCACCCTTTATTCACCCCACTGCGCAGTTTTTCTACCATTTCCCTTGCAATCATCGTGTCCCTTTAGGGTTATTGCATTTCAGAATGTCTCCTATGTTGTGATTCCTGTTTATATTCTCTAAAGATGGCATTTTCAATGGCAGTTTTAGTTTTATAAAATGACAATGAATTTTATTGCTAAAGTAAACATGAACGTGTGTACCAGGTTCATGGCTGTTTTCATGTAAATGAACTATTGAAAACTGAAGTTGTGTGTGAGCTGCAGGGCCATGGCGAGGCCTAAGGCAGGAGCAGCAGGGAGGTGAGAGGTGGGGCCTGGCATAGATGCGGGGCAGGGCTGGGCCGAGGGAAATTGGCCGCGAGCAGGTTGGAGATGAGGCGCAGCGGAAGAGGCAGCAATGCTGTGGACGCTTCTGGGCAGGGGCCACATTTCACGGGTCAGAAGGTGCAGAGCTCGGATAAACGTGAGTGTATCCTTGGGGACTGAGGATAATGGGGTGGGGGATGGGACAGAGGGGATGCGAGCGAGCTAGAGGTTCAGGGAGGAGGTGCAGCTGGCCGCCAGAAGAGAAGAGCTCCCATGCTGTTTGTAGGGAATACGCTTCTGCTCCCCGTGTAAGATCAGCAGAATGACCTGCTGTTTGTATTGTATGTCACTCATCATCCTGTTTCTTGTGGGGTAAGGTTTGTCTTCTGAGTACTATTGTGCTTTGGGGCAGGATCATTTTGTGTCCTGGGGAACATCCTCTGCATTGTAGGTGCTTGTGAGGAGGTGTTCCTTCTATTCAGAGCCCAGAATTAACATCCAGCCAGATCCCCATGCTCTTGATAATATTAAATGGCACCATGTTGGCTGAATATGGCCCCAGGGCCTATTCACCATTGTCAGAAAGCACAGCCCTGGAAACTTTGAGCAATCTGGCCTTGGAAGTAGTATTTTCATCATTGTTCCTTTGAAATTATTTTATAAGACTATCATTGATTAAATTTTGTATTTAAAAAAAATTTTTTTTGCACTTTTTCGAAGCTAAAAACGGGGAGGCAGTCAGACAGACTCCTGCCTGCACCCGACCGGGATCCACCCAGCATGCCCACCAGGGGGCGATGCTCTGTCCATCTTGGGGCGTCACTCTGCCACAATCAGAGCCACTCTGTATTTTTTAATTTAATGTTCATTCATTTGATAACATGTCTATGTAATGATAATGTTGGTCAAATAAGTTTGTAAATATAATGTACATGTTTGCTCACTTATAGTTTATATTGTGTGTGTGGGACAGGCTGTAAGCAGGCCAGGTCATTACAGCTCTAAAGCTTAGTTTTAAGACTAAGCTTTTCCCCACACCTTTGACTGATTGCATGATGTAGGGTGGTGCACTATTATGAGGAATCCCATTATGTTTCAGATAAGTGACTTTGTATCAGAGACTTTCTTGTTTGTATATTGGATTAAAGGTTTTGGATTTCTACACTATAAACTGGGGCAGACAGTGAGCTTGTTCTCTCTCAGTTCCTGAGATTAGCATTAGAGGAGAAAGCAGAGAGGAGAGCAGAGAGAGGCCACGTGGAGGAGGCCAAAAGAAGCAGGCGAGATGGTGGAGTGCTGAGTGAGAAGCCAGTTTGTGCAGAGTTTGTGCAGATTAAAGGAGATGGGGAACAGAAGTGAGTAAGTCTGGTGAGCTAGAAACCTTTGATTTTAGAAAACCTGAATAAGTCAATAGCTTTTTGAGAACTGAATGAGTGGTTTTTTGAAGCCAGTGTGTTTTTACTTGCCCATCAGATGCAAGCTAGGATTAAAGTTGATGAACCCACCAGTTCTTGGCTCCATTGTTTCATTACTGTCTGTACAAATCAAATGTGAACCTGCATGGGCCAGGTAGCTGTGATGATGGCCGTGCCTACTGGTCATACAGATAACTTTCTTACAGGGTTCTAGATGGAGGGTTAGAAGAGCTGTAAGGAAGAAATATTATAAAGTACCATACCCCAGATTCTGAAAGGCACTGTACTTACTCCATTGGGTCTATGTAGAGACACCCAGTTCAGATAAATTTTGAAGAATTTTATTGAAGGAAGAGATTTGTTAAATATGCTGGTCACATATGGTTGACTTGGGCATAGCAGTCCCAAATCATGTCCCTCAAGTACATCTCAGAGGCTGGTTATATACCCTTTGACCACACACAATTTGGGAAGCATGACAGCAAGACACAATCATTAACAAGATTTACATTACATTAACAAGATTAACATTAAAACTTTCAAGGTAATACAATCAAAGGCATTCACAAATCCTTTTAGTGTCTATCTTTCCTCCTTTGCCTAAAAGTACATGTCACTCTCAGGATTACAGGAAGGGAGGAAGAGCTAAGATCAGTGTAGGGTGGTATGTAAATTTTGTCTCTTATTGAAATCAAAAGGGAGATTCTCAGATAACATTAATCATTTCAGAGAACTTAAAACCAAATGACCCTAGTCATTCTTGTAAGTCAGGAGAATTCTATATTCTTTTTCTTCCATTTTCCAAAGAAAGGACAGGACAGAAAGTCTGACTTTTCCCTTTAAAATGGCATTGTCAATACTAAGTTTTACAGTTCTCTGGTGTGTAACTGCAGTTCATGGCACTTTTTTTAGTTTATTGAAATGTGTAGGAAGGTGGTTTATCATCCAGTAGGGTCAGTTTTTAAAAAGTGGCAAGCATTCTTGTAAGTGTGGTAGATTTGAATATTTGGAGTATTGTGGATGTTGGGCAGACAAAATATATTATGCTCACTTTGTTAAGGATGGCACTGCCCACATGGAAGCCTGTCACCCAGGTAATATTAATGTGCATTAGGGGTGGGTTATGAGCAAACAGAATTCTTGTAGCCTGAGGCTTGGTTTTAGAACTAAGGCTTTCCCACCTTTTTGATGTGGGGTGGTACAATCCCATCATGTCTCAGATAAGTGACTTTGTATTAGAGACTTACCTATTTTGTATATTGGATTAAAGGTTTTGATTTCTACACTATAAAATGAGGGCAAAACAAGAGCTTGTGCTCTTGATTCCTGAGATTAGCATTAGAGAGCAGAGAGAGGCCACATGGAGGAGGTAAGGAGAAGCAGCCAAAATGGCAGAGTTTGTGCAGGGAGAAGGAAAGAGATGGAAAACAGAGGTGAATAAGTCTGTTGAGCTAGAAACCTTTGATTCTAGGAAACTCGGATAAGTCCGTAGCTTTGTGAGCACTGAATGTGGGTGGGTTTTGGAGCCCAGTGTGTGTTTTTACTTGCCTACTGGGTGCAAGCTAAAATTAAAGATAATGGCCCACCAATTTTTGGCTCAGTTGTTTCTTTATCGACTGTCTGAATCCAATGCGATCCTGCATGGGCCAGGTGGCTGTGATGGTGGCATTGGATATTGGCCGCACAGTGGATTAGTTATATTTATGGAATGTTATTTGCCACTTAGGTTATTTTAAAAAATGTTTTTACACATTTTTTAGTTGCACGCAGAGTTTTGAAAGGTGTGCTCCATTGCTGATTGAGATGGGTGTGTTCAATTACCTTTATAGTTATGTGTGTTTCTCTTTTCTCTTTTAGCTGTGGTGTGTTATTTGAGTTTGTTATGAATTGCATGTGAATGTAGATATTCCTGGTCTACTGAACCTACTAAAAGGATTTTGTGTATTTATGGGACCAGTGCTGGGGTCCAGCCCGGGGGGGATCCAGGGGTCCCACCGGAGGAGACGGCGTTGGCGAAAATCAAGTGAGAGAGCCGAATTCTTTTCTTTCTCTTTATTCTCTAGTTAGCATTTACTGCCAGGCATCTCTGCCAAATGCTAGTACAGCTCCTTTTTTATATACTCACACCAAGTTACAATAACATGGTACTAATCATTGCTTCTGTTTCACTAGGTTTACATGTTTCCAGATAACAGTTAATTTATAGCTATAAACTACAAATCAGGTGGCAAATCATTCAAAGTACAACTAAATTTTATTGAAAGAGAAGATTTGCTAAATATGTCAGCCACATATGGCTGACACAGGGCATAGCAGTCCCAAACCTTGAGCCCCGAGTAGATTTCAGAGGCTGGTTATATACACTTTGACCACATACAGGTTGGGGAGGGGGCATGAAAGCAGGACACAATCATTAAGAAGATTATAACATTTGTCTAAGGGATTTACAGAAAATGTTAAAACTTTCAAGTTAATACAAAGACATTCACAAATCCTTTCAGTATCTGTCTTCTCTTTTTTGCCTAGAAGTACACTTTAATTTCAGGATTTCAGGAAGAGAGGGAGAGCTAAGATCAGTGTAGGGTGGTATGTTAATTTTGCCCCTTATTGAAAGCAAAAGGGAGTTCTTCAGATAACCTTAATCCTTTTAAAGAATTTAAAAACAAATAACCCTAGTCATCTTTGTAAGTCAGGAGACAACTATATTCTTTTTTCTCCATTTTTCAAAGAAAGGAAAGAAAAGCCTGACCTTTTCTGCCTAGAATAGCAATATTAATTTTGCTGCTTTTTGGTACCTTACAACAATATCATAACTTTTTCTTTCATTTAAAGATAAACCTTTGTCATATATATTATGTTATTGAATTTGAATCCATTACTTTGTGCCAATAATTAGGCTATTTATGTTTATTGATAAGGAGTTACCCAGCAGTTCATTTTAATAGCCATATGCCACAAGGAAATTATTCAATGTAGTTGTGATTTTTTTCTATTCATTGCTTTTTGTATACTGTTTATCAAATAAGTTTGTAAATATGATACTGATATATGAATTTATTAGAAATACTAAATGCCCTTTGGCTATTTTGTCTGACTGTCGGACCTCAACCTTATTTACTGGATAATTGCCCTTGAGGCAGAGGAGTTCCTAGAAGCTGGTCAAGCACCATAAGGAGGAGTGTTCCAGAAAACTGAAACCGTAAATCTGCAGGAGGGGACATACCAGAACTTCTGGCTCAGTACCTCCTCAGGCTCTCCCAAACACTATAAAAATTTGCTACCTAGTCTGTATTGGTACCTTTCTTCCTGGAGAAGTGCCCAACAGGGTTTCTTTCTTCCTTTCAATAAGCTTGCTACACTGGTCTTTTCAGATTCCCATGGATTCCAACAGATATATAGGTTTGCTCACTTATAATTTACATTGGGTATAGGGGACAGGCTGTAAGCAGGCAGGGTTGTTACAGCTGAAGGCTAAGTTTTAAAACTAAGCCTTTCCCACCCTTTTGAGGAATCCCATTATGCCTCAGATAAATGATTTTGTAGCAGAGACTTCTTTGTTTGTATATTGGATTAAAGGTTTGGATTTCTACACTATACAATGGGGCAGACTGAGAGCTTGCTTTCTAGTTTTCTAAGATTAGCATTAGAGGGCAGAGAGCAGAGGAAGGCCATGTGGAGGAGAGGAGAAGCAGCCAAGAAGGCAGAGTGCTGAAAGAGAAGCCAGTTTGTACAGAGTTTGTGCAGAGAGAAGGAGATGAAAAACAGAGGTGAATATGGCTGGTGAGCTGGAAACCGTTGATTCTAGAAAACTCAGATAAGTCAGTGGTTTGGGGAGCCCTGAATGGAAAGGGAAGTGTTTTCCCATTGTGTGTGTTTTTGCCCACCAGGTGCAAGCTAGGATTAAAGCTAATGGACCACCAGTTCTTGGCTTCATTGTTTCATTACTGTCTGTCAAAATCAAGTGCAAACCTGCATGAGCCAGGTGATTGTGATGTAGGCCGAAGCTACTGGCTTTACATATACCTTCACTGTATTTTGTATTTTAATAGGTGAATTGAAACTAAGGCAATAGTGTTAATAAAACTGTGATTGATGTTTTTATGTGTGACATTACTTATATGTATAGATATCTTTGTGTAAATCCAGAAGCCATGCCCAGGGCCACCATCAGAGCAGCCCGGCCCATGCAGGTTTGCATTGGATTCAGACAGTCGGTAAAAAAACAATGGAGCCAAAAACTGATGGGCCATCTTCTTTAATCCTAGCTTGCACCCAGCAGGCAAGTAAAAACACACACTGGGATCCAAAACCCACTCACATTCAGTGCTCACAAAGCTACTGACATATCCGAGTTTCCTAAAATCAAAGGTTTCTAGCTCACCAGCCTTATTCTCCTCAGTTCCCCATCTCCTTCCTTATTCCAGATACAAACTCTGCACAAACTGGCATCTCACTCAGCACTCCGCCATCTTGGCTGCTTCTCTTGGCCACATGGCCTCTTTCCGCTGCTCTCTGCTCTGCTTCCTCTGCTCTCTCTTGATAATCAATCCAGGAACCAAGAGCGGAAGCTCCTATTCTGCCCCCATTTTATAGTGAAAAAATCCAATCCTTTAATCCAATATACAAAATAGGGAAATCTCTAATACAAAGTCACTTCTCTGAGGCATGATTGGAATGTACTGCCCCACATCAAAAAGGGTGGGAAAAGCTTAATCCCAAAACCAAGCCCCAGGCTACAAGGATTCTCAACACACATTAATATCACCTGGGTGATGACCTCACGTGGGCAGTGAGCATAATATATTTTATCTGCCCAACAATCCACCCCTATGCTCACTTTACTACCCACCAATTTACATCACTAGCTTCCCCGTGCAAGGAAATTAGGCACATTACAAAATTACAACATGACAAATCATACAGTTTCAACAATTACAAAGGTACACTTCACCAGTCTCTGAGCACTTTGCCCAAAGCGCAAAATGTCCTCGGCCTATGGTAAAAGCTTCCTGGGGTAGGGGAGGGGCCTCCATCAAAGCCACCCAACACCCCCCACCCCCATCAGGGTATTTCACATTGTCCAAAATCCGTAATTCGTAAATCCATCCAACAAAGAAGTCAGTGCCCACTCCAGTCGTAATCCAAAAAATCAGTCCACGCACATGGGGCGTCAGCCACCCCCCTCATTCTTGCCATCCTGGCAGGTCTTACACTGTCCCAGAGAGGGGCACATGGCATCCAGCCCTATGTCCCAAAATCGCAGACCTACCAGGGCTGCAGTAGGTGCTCCTTCCAGCTGGGCTTCCATCTTCTGGAGACTGCAAATCACAACTCCAGCCCAATTCTCATCCTCCAAAGAGGAACTGAAAACACCAGCTCCCACTGATAGGCTCAAGCCCCGGGCTGCCACCACCTTCTGCTCTGCAGACGTTGCAACTCCAGACCCGGCCTCAGCCTCAGCCTCAGCCCCGGCCTCCTATTGCAGTCCCTGCTTTAACAGTCCATTATAACGCTCAATGATACCAGCAGCCTGGGGGTGGTAGGGAACATGATACTTCCAGTCCACCCCCAGCTTTTGAGCCCATTGCCTCACCATTGAACCAGTGAAGTGGGTACGATTGTCACTTTCAAGGACCAGCGGTCGCCTGTATGCAGCACTCAGGCGGTCCAGAGCCTGTATGACTGCCCTCTGGTCAGGGTTACGAGCGGGGTAAGCAGCAAGCAGCCCGGTGGCAGTATCTACACAAGTGACTGCATACTGCTACCCTTCTGACTTAGGTAAAAGTCCAATGATGTCTATCTGCCATCGTGTCAGTGGAACATGACCCTCTGGATCTGTCCAGGTGACACCAGTTGTCTCCGAGTGTGCTCCTTGGAACATACTGCACATTGCTCACAGGCTGCAAGTACCTCTGCATAGGACACAGGCAAGTTCCAAGCCTTAACCGTAGCCCACAGAGTTTTCTGTCCTGCATGGAGCAGGTGCCAGTGGAGACACTGTGCCACATCACCTGCAGGGGCAGTCTCCAACCATCATACCCTTGCCAACGTGTCTGCCTCATCATTCCCAGGATGGGCTAGAGGGGCATTCCCTGTGACATGATATACTGTCACCTGTTTCTGGTGTCCTATTTCTCATAAGTCCTGCCACATGGCCTGACCCCATAGTGGATGGTGCATTACCATCCACTGGTTAATGTGCCAAGTAGCAATCCAAAGGGTCAGTCCACGATAGATGGCCCAGCTGTCAATACAGATTACCAGAGGTGAAGGTTCATTATGGGCAACTAGCCAAACAGCTCTTAATTCTGACCATTGGCTGCTTTGGCCTGTACCCGTGTCCATCCAAATAGTCTCAGTGGCTGGATGGAAGGCTATAGCTGTCCATTTGGCAGGTTGGCCCCTGCTGGAACCATCAGTATACCAGGCATCTTCGGGAATGGGCACCCGCCCCTCCTGGTAGGAACTGAACTCAGGTTCTGCCTCCTGATCCCCAGTTGCACCTGACACTAAGGTCGCATAGGTTACTGGACCCAAGACTTCCTGCAGTTCTGCCCTCAATGGGCTGGTGCTTAGAGCACAGCGTGGTTGCAGGTAGGCACCCCACTTGGCCAGGGTAGACATTTGGGCCTTTTTTTTTCATATTTACAAACTCATTTGACCAACACTTTGGGAAGGCAATGTATGTAAAATTGTTTAAGTTGATTAATAAGAAATATGATGAGAATCCTTAGCATTATAAATGAAGGGTAGAGAGCAAGCTCCCATTCTGCCTCCATTTTATAGTGTAGAAACCAAAACCTTTAATCCAATATACAAAATAAGGAAGTCTCTAATACAAAGTCACTTATCTGAGGCATGATGGAATTGTACCACCTCACATCAAAAAGGGTGGGAAAGGCTTAGTCATAAAACCAAGCCCCAGGCTACAAGAATCCTGCTTGCCCACAGCTCACATTAATATCACCTGGGCAATGGACTTCACGTGGGCAGCGCCATCTTTTACAAAGTGAGCATAATACATTTTATCCACCCAACAAGTGCATCTTGTGGTTTACAACAAAATTCAGTGTCCTATGGTGTCCCAGAGTCTTTATATCTAGCAGGCAGGCCAAGGGAGTTCCATGTGGCTTGTGTGATCCATGTGATGTTCATTCTGCAGTCTGTGGTCTGGAAGTCCAACTAAAGGCCAGGATAGGTCTGTCTCATCCTGATTTGTATCAGAGAGACTTCTGAATACTAGCATATAAGTTCATGTCACTGAGGTAGTTGAGTTTTGTTGTACTAATATAAGGTTACAGTGTAGTAAGGTACCAAATAGCTGCAAAATTAATATTGATATTCTAGGAGAAAACATCAGAATTTTCTGTCCCATCCTTCCTTCCTTTAGGGAGGGGAGGGAGAAAAATGTAGAAGTTTCTGGCTTGCAAGGACAGTGGTTCATTTAGTTTTAAAACTAAAATAAAGGTTAACTGAGAAACTTCTTTTTCAATGGGAGAAAGAATTTACATACCACCTTGCATTGACTATATTTCCTCCCCCTTCCTGGAACATTGAAGGTAAAATACCTCTAGCCAAAGGAGGAAAGATGAACCCTGAAAGATTGTAAATATATTTGATTGTGTTGCCTTGAAAGTTTTAATATTTCTGTATGTCCCCTAAACAAAGGTTGTAAGCTTATGCCATGATGCCATGCTCTCCTCAGCCCATGTGTGGCACACAGGTATTGTTAGGCAGATAAAATATATTATGTTCACTTTGTTAAAGATGGTGCTGCCCACGTGAAAACTTTCACCCAGGTGATATTAATGTGTGTCTCTGTGGGTTGTGGGCAGGCAGAATCCTTGTAGCCTGGGGCTTGGTTTTGGGATTAAGCCTTTCCCACCTTTTTTGATGTGGGGTGGTACAATCCCATCATGCCCCAGATAAGTGACTTTGTATTAGAGACTTCTCTATTTTGTATATTGGATTAAAGGTTTTGAATCTACACTATAAAATGGGGGCAGAACGACAGCTTGCTCTCTTTTTTCCTGAGATTATCATTAGAGGAGGAAGCAGAGCAGAGAGCAGAAGGAGGCCACATGGAGTAGGCCAGGAAAAGCAGCCAAGATGGTGGAGTGTTGAGAGAGAAGCCAGTTTGTGGAGAGTTTGTGCTGGAAGAAGGAAGCGGATGGGCAACAGAGGTGAATAAGGCTGGTGAGCTAGAAACCTTTGATTCTAGGAAACTCGGGTAAGTCAGTAGCTTTGTGAGCACTGCATGTGAGTGGGTTTTGGAGCCCACAGTGTATGTTTTTACTTGCTCACCGGGTACAAGCTAGGATTAAAGGTGATGGCCCATCAGTTCTTGGCTCCGTTGTTTCTTTACCGACTGTCCGAAATCCAATGCGAACCTGCATGGGCCAGGCTGCTGTGATGGTAGTAGTGGCCCTGGCAACTGGCTTTACAGGTATATAACCAGCTCCTGAGATGTATTTGGCGCACATGATTTGGGCCTGCAAATACCCCATGTCAGCATATGCGGCTGGAATATTAAATAAATCTCCTTAAATAAAACCCTTCAAAACTCATCTGGACTTTTTGAGTCTACATAAACTCACAGAAGTAAGGTACAGTACTTTTCAGCATCTGGGTATGCTACTTTACAATAGTAATTAAATATATAGAAATAAAAATATTGTAAAGTACTACCACCATCTTGGCTGCTTCTACTCTCCTCCACGTGGCCTTTCTCTGCTCTCCTCCAGCATGGGCTCCTCTGCCCCATCTTATAGTGTAGAGATCAAAACCTTTAATGCAATATACAAACAAGAAAATCTCTGATACAAATACACTTATTTGAGGCATAAATGTGATTCCTCATAAGAGTGTACCACCCCCTATCATGCAACAGTCAAGGGTGTAAGGAAAAGTTTAGGCTTAAAACTAAGCCTTAGGCTATAAGGACACTGCCTGCTTACAGCCTGTCCCCCACATCCAATACAAACTATAAGCAAGCAAACATATATATCATATTTGCAAACTTATTTGACCCATAGAGCTCTTTTTCTCTATATATAAGTCACACACATTAACTGGGCCCTGAGCTCAAGGCATGGTCTTGTTTATCATATCCCTGTACACTAGATTAGCTCCCACCCAGAGGGTATAGCTTATTCACTTACCTTAGTAGCTTTTAATATTATACCTTAACATTTTAATATATTTTCTATATTTCTATATATTTAATTACTATAACATTATATTACTGTAACATTCTATCCCTTGATCCTGATGAGCTATAAGCTTTCTGGCTTCTGGTGCCTGTCCAGTCATGCTTGTTGTGTTCATGTTGGCAGGAAGGTAGATATTGATGGGGAAAGAGAAGGAAGAGAATTTCACACTGTATTTTATGAAACTCCAGGCAGAAACCTCAGGGTTCCATTTAGTCTAATCTGATAGAAGGCTCCAGTGTTCATAGGGTTAATGGCACATTAAAGGAATTCATTGTGTCCTGAGAAGTCCATTGGCCTCATCAACCCTCTAGCCTCAGGTTTGGGAGGAGTTTCCCCAAGGCACTGCTGGTCAGGTGTTTTGGGGAAGCAAGGAAGAAATGGATCCATTGTAGGAGACACACCATGGGAGTCAAATGTGGGTGGGAAACACTGTGAGTTTCAGAGTTGAGATAGATTATGGTAAAAAAAAAAGTAGTCCTTTCTAGTTGTGGAAAATAAAAACATGATCCATAGAAAGATCTGGGTCTTTTTATTTTTCTGTCCCTTTTTTCTGCATTTTTGTTTAGAGAAATGTACTAGGTATGTTGCAGATATATCACACCATTTCTAATTGGATTTTAATGTTTTTACATTGATTTGAGAAAGAGAGAGAGAGAAAATGTAAAGCCAGTAGTCAGGGCCACTATCACAGCAGCTTGGCCCATGCAGGTTTGCATTGGATTTGGACAGTCAGTAAAGAAACAACGGAGTCAAAAACTTGTGGGCAATCATCTTTAATCCTAGCTTTCACCTGGCAAGGAAGTAAAAACACACACTGGACTTCAAAACCACTCACATGCCTGACCTGTGGTGGCGCAGTGGATAAAGCTTCGACCTGGAATGCTGAGGTCGCCGGTTCAAAACCCTGGGCTTGCCCAGTCAAGGCACATATGGGAGTTGATTCTTCCAGCTCCTCCCCCCTTCTCTCTCTCTCTCTCTCTCTCTCTCTCCTCTAAAATAAATAAATAAATAAAACTGTTTGAATTATAAGACATTTAAAAAAAAAACACTCACATTCAGTGCTCACAAAGCTACTGACTTACCTGAGTTTCCTAGAATCAAAGGTTTCTAGCTTACCAGCCTTATTCACCTCTGTTTTCCATCTCCTTCCTTCTCCCTGCACAAACCCTGCACAAACTGGCTTCTTACTCAACACTCCATCTTGCCTGCTTCACCTGTCCTCCTCCATGGGCCTCTCTCTGCTCTGCTCTCTCTGCTTTCCAGTGCTAATCTCAGGAACCCAGAGAGCAAGCTCCTGTTCTGCCCCCATTTTATAGTGTAGATTCATAACTTTTAATCCAATATACAAAATAGGGAAGTTTCTAATACAAAGTCACCTATCTGAGTCATGATGGGATTGTACCACCCCACATCAAAAAGGGTGGGAAAGGCTTAGTCCTAAAACTAAGCCCCAAGCTACAAGGATCCTGCCAGCCCACAGCCCGCCCCCAATGCACATTAATATTACCTGGGCGACGGCTTCCATGTGGGCAGCATCATCTTTAAAAAAGTGAGCATAGTATTTTTTATCTATCCAACAGAGTAGTATTAGCTTATTTCTCCACTTAGTTGTTCCATTTAGTTGTGAACTTTTTGTTTGCTTCTCTTAAATGTTGAGACCTGGATGGAACCCAGAACCTTGACACACAGGAAGGACATTCCATGCACTGAAACATCTGGTCAGGGAACCATAGGTTTGTTTTTTATTTTATTATTATCTTTAAGTTGAAAAAAATTTAAAATTCCAATTGCAGCATATGTTTCCAGTTATTTAAAATGGTATTTAATAACTAAGTAAAAGGACTTCCTGTTTTATTTGTTAATACTGATTTCAAGGTTGACTGTTATGAGAGTAGGAAACATGGGTTATGTAATTTTAAATCTTTAAAGTTTGTCATTGTGGGTCAAATAAGTGTAAATATGATGTATATGTTTGCAGCTTATAGTTTGCATTGGGTGTGGGGCACAGGCTCTGAGCAGGCATGGTCCTTAGAGCTTAAGGCAGGGGTCGAGAACCTTTTTGGCTGAAAGAGTCATGAATGCCACATATTTTAAAATGTAATTCCATGAGAGCCATACAATTACCTGTGTAAGTTACGCATTATCCATAAAAATTTGGTGTTGTCCTGGAGGACAGCTGTGATTGGCTTCAGCCACACACAACCATGAACATGAGTGGTAGGAAATGAATGGATTGAAATACATGAGAATGTTTTATATTTTTAACGTTATTTTTTTTAATTAAAGATTTGTCTGTGAGCCAAATGCAGCCATCAAAAGAGCCACATATGGCTCATGAGCCATAGGTTCCCAACCCCTGATCTATCCAATTTAATCTGCAACAACAACCAAAAAAAGCCATTGCCATTTTTTTATTTTTTTTATTTTAATTATTAATATTAGAGAGAGGAAGGAGGTGAGACAGACAGATAGTTAGAAACACCAATCTGTTTCTGTATGTGCCATGACCCAGGATCAAACCTTCGACATTAGTGTATGGGTGGGATGCTCTAACCTAGTGGTAGTCAACCTGGCCCCTACTGCCCACTAGTGGGCATTCCAGCTTTCATGGTAGGTGGTTGCAGAGCAACCAAATGGCACCACAAATACATACTAATTGATTAACTATTGACCAGTCAAGATCAGCGGTTAGACTCTGTTACAGGGCATTTGTATTGGAACCAAAGCGACCTCTTTCACAACCACCTGGCCTGCATCCACAAGTGGCCAGGTACCTAATCCTGAGTTCACACTCAGCCCTGGGGCAGTTTATGACCACTATTGTCGCCCAAAAACTAGCAGTTTGTCATTTTATTACTCCATAGCAGAGAAAAAGAACTCCATGGTTCAACACTTTTCTCTATGACAGAAACTGCCAGACAATGGAGATACCAATTAACTCATATTTTCATCTCAATTCCCAGATTTTAGGGTAATAGGGTGACATTCTAACGCCTTCTTGGACTGCCAAAACTAGCTGATGTCTTGCTACTGCACCCCGATCACAAAGAAGTGATGCCTTTGGCCAACACTTGCTACATAAAATTTTATAAAATGCACAACCACAGATACTCACTAACTTATTCTTCTCTCAACAAACTCTCGCTCAACCATGACACTTGTATCATCATGACCACGCAACAACAGACTTCAAGCACATAAGTTTTGTTCACATTTTGTATGTGAAGCTAAATTGTTATGTGATCAAAACTAAAGTCAGTACGTAGTTAAATTTCTGAGAGCAAGCACAGTTTCAAACAAAATATTGTGAAATATTATAAGCCCATGTCTCAAAAAAAAATGCATGCAGCTATTTGCAGAGTATCAGAAGATGCGTTTCATAAAATCTCTGGCAAATAAACAACATTCAATGTGTTTATTGTGCCATAAGACATTATCCAGTGAGGCAATGAAGTCAAGTTGATTGTGAGAACATCTTTTACAAAGCATCCAAATGACAAGGACAAGCATATTGCAAATTATTTTCTGGAAATATATAAAAAATTTTAAAATTGTTCAACTATTGTTGCATCATTGAAGAAACAACATACAATGAATATAGATGGATTAATTGCCAATTATCTCATTTCACAAATAACTGCAAAAAGTGGTAAAAGCTATAATATTGGAGAAACTGTAATAATACCTTCTATAAAAGAATTTATCTCAACAGTAATGCATCAGAATATACCTCAAATTTTAAAAAGTTGCCCCAAGAGATAACACAGTAAAAGCAATGAATTGATAAAATGGCAATTAATGTTTAAAACAAACATAAGGGATGACGTCAGAGTAATGGCGGGGTAGGAAGCGATACCGATAAATCTCCCCCAAAACTCAACAAGATCTTCAGCCAGAAACAGAAAAACCTATACTTGGATCTTCCAGATGCTTCGCAATACATCCAAAGGTATGATTGAGTAAAAAATTGGCTAAATATATAACCAAACCCCGAAGGAAAAAGGGAGTAAGAAATGCTCCACCTTCCTCACTAACCTAAACAGGGCGGCTTTCTCTGGTAACTGTGAATATAGAAACTGAGGCGGGCAAAGGGGGTGAATAGATCCAGGCCACCGCGGCACAAACGGCCGAACCAGGCTGTTGCTCACAGATCCAAGCCGAGGAAAATCTGATCCTGTGGCAACCCGGGCAATACAAGCTAACACTCGCGCCAAACCCAAACAAAGAAAGACAAG
>NW_027095484.1:64615-108741 GCF_036850765.1 Saccopteryx bilineata | reverse complement strand
CGGGTGCATGCGGAAGTCTGTCTGACTGTCTCTCTTGTTTCCAGCTTCAGAAAAAAAAAGTTAAAAAGACAGAAGTAAAAAGTCTACAAATGGAAGTCATTGCGTGCACATACATGAGTTCCTAGCACAGTGCCTGGTATATGATGGGCACTTTCAAAGGCTTTATGAAAGCATGGCTGGAAAGAAAGGAGAAAAACAAGATGAACTGAGAGATTTTCAGAAAACAAACCACTAAGGATACATAAAATCTTTACAGAAACTTCAAATTAGAATCAAAGTTTATAGACAACGCTGTCAACCAAATACTCCTTTGCACGCCTGTAATGAGGCGTGATTCCCAAGATGCACATAAGGAGTCAGCAGAGAAGCACATGTAATGGAGATCATAATTGTCTGTGCTATAGAGCAAGTTCCAGCCAACTTCAGAGGATTGAAATGATACTAAGTTTATGTCTTTCTTTCACTACAATTAACATTGAAAGAACTAGCAAGAAGTAACTAGAATTTATATATATATATAAATATATATAAATATATATATATATATATATATATATATATATATATATATATATGTTATAAATGTTTCTTTTAGATAGCCTTGGATTCAACACTGATAGATAACGGACAACACCAAACTGATGTATTTTTCCAGGTGTACTCATCTGAGCTGTTATTCCAAATGTGCACACAAGGTTGAGCCAGGGAAGTGCACTTGTAAAACATTTCCCACAGATAATCCTGTATGTTATTTCAAGGAAGTTTCCACTACCTCTAACCTTAGAAATGATATAAAACATGTTTCTTGTTGTCATTGCACTTAAAATAGTAAGCAGTAATAGAAATTAACCAAAAATTCCATTTTTTGATGGTGAGGAAATTATTCCTATATAACCCCCTCAAAATCATAATTCAAAATGCAAAATACCTTAATATTATTGGAAATAAAAACTACAAAAAGAAACCTATTGTAAAATGTAGTGATGAATATATTTTATGGCAAGAAAACCTTAAAATACACAGCCTTTCTACCTATATTAAGAACCAGGATACTAAATAAAATCCAGAGAAAGTAAAAAAAAAACCTGTTCAAAGCCTGAGCAGGTGATGGCACAGTTGTTAGAGTGTTCAACTGGAATGCAGAAAACCCAGGTTTGAGATTCCAGGGTGGCCAGCTTGACCGAGGGCTCATATGATTTGAGCAAAGCTCACCAGCTTAAGCCCAAGGACACTGGTTCAAGCAATTGGTCACTCGATAAGTTGTAGTCCCTTGGTCAAATCACATATAAGACAGGAATCAATGAACATGTAAGGGGTCACAATGAGAAATTGATGATTTATCTGTGAACTGGCACATAATAAAAACTCTGTCTGTTTCTGTCCATCTGTCCCTATCTATTCCTTTCTCTGACTCTCTCCCAGTCTCTGTAAAAAAATTAAAAAAAAGAAATGTTCACAGAGACATTTGCAGGGTGTATACCATATTTCTCCATGTATAAGACTCATCTTTTTTGAAGAACGTTAGGTTAGAAAAATGCGTGCATCTTATACAGTGGCAACCAGTGTAGAGCACAGTGCCTGGAACATAATAGAAATACAATAAGTGTTTAACGAATGAAAGAATAAATAGTAATTTGCATGCATACACAGGTATCCACAAATGATAGAAAATGTGAACTCAAAGAGATATGCTCATATGCAATGCACATCTATACACATAGATGTATGCACACCCAATGTACCTTAGTACATATAGATATAGAAATATAATAGGTACACTAAGAATATGGAAAGATGATGTCATAATATTAACAGTAGTTATCTCTGGATAAAAATTTGCTGTTTGTATTGTATTCATTTTTTCTTGCACTTCTGCAATAAGAATACAGTTTTTATAATAAAAAAGCAGTTACATTCAACATACTTTTCAAATCAAAACACATCTTATTTTATAATACATTAAGAAGATTTAAATAAAGGAGTCCAAAAGCAGAAGTAAAAATAGTAGAATGGAAAGACATTGAGTGCACCAACTACTCATATAGTTCCTAGCACAGTGCCTGGAATATGATGGAAACATTCAAAGGCTTTATGAAAGCCTTGCTGGAAGGAAAGAAAAAAAACAAGGTGAACCAATAGATTCCCAGAAATCAAATCCCTAAGAATACACAAAATATTTACAAAATCAGCAAATTGGAATCAACGTTTGTAGACAAACCTCTCTATTCTTTCTATCCTTTGGATCTGTTCTGAGGCGTGATTCCCAAGATGCACACGAGGTGGCAGCAGAGAAGCACATGTAACACAGACCATTTTTTATGTGCTATGCAGCAAGTTTCAGCCAACTTCAAAGGATTGAAATAATATCAAATATATCTACTGATTTCACTAGAGTTAACGTTGAAACAAGTAGCAAACAGTAACTGTAAATTCCTTATATTTACAAGATATAAAAGTATCTTCTAAATAGTCTTGGTTTCAACATTGATAGATAAAGCACAACTCCCAACTGCTGTGTTTTTTCAGGTGAACTGCTCTGAGCTGTTATTCCGAAGGTGAAACCGAGGTGGCATCAGAGAAGCACACTTGGAAAACATTTCCCACAGACAATTCTGTATTTTATTTCAAGCAAGTTTCAACTACCTCAAGCCTTTGAAATGATATAAAGGATGTTTCTTCTTGTCATTACTCTTACTCTAGAAACCAGTAATAAAATCTAACTAAAAAACCCTTCCTTTTTTAAGTTAAGAAATTCACTCCAAAATAACCCCTGCTCAAAATCAAAATTCATGTTACAAAATATTTTAAACTTACTGGAAATAAAAACTGCATAAGAAAACCTATGGAAAAATGTTTTGATGAATATATTTTAGTGGAAAAAAAACTTAAAATACACAACGTTACCACCCATACTATGAAACAGGATACTAAACAAAATCCAGAGAAAGTAAAAGATAAAAAATTTTCACAGCCTGAGGATGCGGTGGTGCGGTGGATAGAGCATTTGACTGGAATGCTCAGGACCCAGGTTTGAGATCCCAAGGTCGCCAGCTTGAGCGTAGGCTTATCTGGTTTAAGCAAAGCTCACCAGCTTTAGCCCAATGGGCTCACTGGCTCTAGAAAGAGGTTACTCATTCAGCTGTAGTTCCCTGGTCAAGGCACAATGAGAAAACAGTCAATGAGCAACTGAGGTGTCACAACTAAAAGCTGATGACGAATCTGTGACTTGGCACATAAAAAAACAAAACTCTTTACCTTCCTGTCTGTGTGTCCCTATCTATCCCTCTCTCTGACTATCTCACTGTCTCTGTAAAAGAAAAAAAAAAAGAAAAGTAAAGAAAGAAAGAATAAAGGGTTCACAGAGATATTCAGCGGGTGTATACCATATTTGCCCTCATCATTTTTGAAAAATGTGGGGTTTGAAAACTGGGTACATCTTATACAGTGGTTTTAGTATATTTTACTTGCATTTCCTGTTTCTTCGCATTTGTTGTCATTTTCTCAAATTTTGTGCCCAAAAATGAAGGTGTGTCTTCTACAGGGAGGCATATTATGCATGGGGAAATATGGTACTTTACAAACTTACTTCCTATTTTCTCTTGTGGTGAGATTATGAAAACATAATTCATTCTTCTATGCAATTTAAGCTCCGAAAACAACAAAAAATAGCCATTGTCATTTTTTCTTTCATTTAATTTTTAATGTTAGAGAGAGGAAGTGGGAGGAAAAAGACAGACAGAGAGTCAGAAAAATCAATCTGTTTCTGTATGTGCCTTGAACGGGGACCAATCCTATGACATTACTGTATGAGTGTGATGCTCTAACTAGTGAGCTCTCTGTTGTAAGCAAGCCATTGTCTCTAGGAAAACAAAATTACTAGAAACAACCTGAGGCATATAAAAAATAAAATAATTATCTAGTCTGCTGTGGTGACAACTTCAGAAGATTTTTCTAGGCTCTTGTCAGTCAGGGGCATATACAATCAGTATTTCTATTGTTTACCACGAACTCACACCTTTCCTAACATGCACTTTTTTTGTGCCATGGCAGCAGTCCTGATAGAGTAACCTCCTAATCTTTGGTTTTCAGAATTTATCTGGGCCTCTTCAGCACTTAAAATTTAAGTTCTTTTAGTCACAGAACACCTCCCAATGTATTTGTTGCATCACTTGTAAATTTTTTCAGTTTAATAGCTGAGATCACACATTCCTGAAGAACCAAGACTTATGTCTCAGCTCTGCCTTCCGAGAAAATGGTATACTAAACCATGCCACGGTCAATCACAACTGGGACCAAAGTTATTGCACTACCAAATCCAGTGTTTGTCACAACTTATAATATTTTATGTATATTTTTTTCTTCCTATTTCTACTCTATGACAGTGTAATATCCATAAAAAGAGAAAGTGAGTCTCTCCCATTCATTATTGGCAACCAGTGTCGAGCACAGTGCCTGGCATATAATGAAAATTCAATAAGTTTTTACTGGAAGAGTGAGTAAATATTCATTTGCACACATACACAAATATCCACAAATGACAGACACAATTGAAACAGAGAAGTATGCTCCCGTGCGATTCACATCTATACACACATTGGGTACAAGCACCTAATGTACCTGAGTACATATACATAGGAAAATATAATTGGTACACAAAGAATATGGAAAGAAAATGGCGAAAGTAAACAGTTGATATCTATGTATAAAAACTTGTTTTTTTGTTTTTCTTATCATTTTTTGGCAGTTCTGCAATAAGAATACCGTTTTTATGATAAAAAGCTGTTAAAACACTATATACTTGTCAAATCAAAGCATATCATACTTTACAATACATTAAGTAGATTTAAATAAAAGAAGTTCAAAACACAGATGTAAAAATAGTAGACTGGGAAGTGACTGAGTGCAGGGACATGAGCTCTTAGCACAGGGCCTGGTATATGAAGGGCACTTTCAAAGGATTTATGAAAGCAATGCTTGAAGGAAAAAAGAAAAGCAAGATGAAAAGATAGATTCCCAGAAAAAAAAACCACTAAAGATACAGAAACACTTCACGGAATCGGCTAATTGGAATCAATGGTTGTAGACAATCTTATCTACCAAAACTTTCCTTTGGACCTGTACTAAAGCATGATTCCCAAGATGAACACGAGGTGGTAGCAGAGCAGAGAAGCACATGTAACAGAGACCAATATTTTATGTGCTATGGAGCAAGTTCCAGCAAACTTCAGATGATTGAAATGATATGAATTGTATCTCTTGCTTACACTACAGTTAACATTGAAACTGGTAGAAAACAGTAACTAGAACTCCCTTATATTTACAAGTTATGAAAGTATCTTCTAGATAGTTTTCGATTCAACATTGATAGATAACGCACAAGACCCAACTGCTGTGTGTTTCCAGGTGAACTGCGCTGAGCTGTTATTTCCAAGGTGCACACGAGGTGGCAGCAGGGAAGTGCTCTTGGAAAACATTTTCCACAGATAATCCTGTATGTTCTTTCAAGCAAGTTTTAACTACCTCTAACCTTAGAAATGATATAAATCATGTTTCTTGTCCTCATTACACTTAATGTACTAAACAGTAATAGAAATAAACTAAAATCCCTTTTTTTAAGATAATGAAATACAATCCTAAATAACCCCCCTCAAAATCACAATTCAAGCTGCAAAATACCTTAAAATTAATGAAAAGAAAAACTACATAAGAAAATCTATAAGAAATGTATTGATGAATACATTTTAGACGAATAAAACCTTAAAATAGACAACTTTTCCACCCATACTAAAAACCAGGATACTAAATAAAATCCAGAGAATGTAAAAGAAACAAAATGTTCACAGACTGACAAGGCAGTGGAACAGTGGGTAGAGCATTTGACTGGAATGTGCAGTACCCAGGTTTGAGATCCCAAATTTGCCAGCTTGAGCGTGGGCTCATCTCGTTTTAGCAAAGCTCAACAGCTTGATCCCAATGTTTCTGTCTTGAGCAAGGCGTCACTTGGTCAGCTGTAGCCCCCTGGTCAAGGCACATATGAGAGAGCAGTCAATGAACAACTAAGCTGTCCTTACGAAAAAATGATGATTGATCTGTGACCTGGCACATAATAAAAAATTTTCTTTATTCTTGTCTATCTGTCCCTATCTATCCCTCTCTCTCACTCTCTCTATGACTCTGTAAAAAAGAAAAAAAGGAAAGAAATGAATTTTCACAGAGACATTTGGAGTTTCTATCCATATTTTCCTATGTATAAATCTCATCATTTTAAAAAATGTTCAAGTTTGAAACCTGGGTGCACCGTAAACAGTGGTTGTTGTATTTTTACTTGCATTTGCTGTTTCTTCCCATTTTTTATCATTTTCTCAAATTTTGTGCCTGAAAATTATGGTGCTATTTATACAGGGGGGCTACTTATACATGGGGAGATATCATACTTTACAACCTTACCACTGATTTCCTCTTGGGGTGAGATGTTGAAAAAAATAATTCATTCCTCTAAGCAATTTAAGCAGCAAAAACACCAAAAAAAAAGCCATTGTCATTTTTCTTTTATTTAGTTATTTATGTTAGAGAGAGGAAGAGGGGGCAAAACAGACACATAGATAGTCAGAAACATCAATGAGTTTCTGTAAATGCTAGACCGAGGACCGTACCTATGACATTAGTGTATGTGTGTGATGCTCTATATACTGAGCTCTCTGGTGATATCAATCCATTGTATTTAGGATGTAAAGTTACTTGAGAAAAACTGAGGTAATTAAAATTAAAACAATAATCTAGTCTGCTGTGGTGAAAACACAAAAAAATTTTCTTTGCTCTTTACTATTAGTGGCATAAAAAATATTTCTGTTTGTTTACCATGATGTGACCCCTTTCCTAACATGCACTTTTTTCTTATACTGTTGCAGCAGTCCAGACTGAGAGACCTGCTAAGCTTTGGACATCAGAATTTATCTGAGCCTGGGTCACCACTTACAAGTTAGGTTCTTTGGCACACAGAACACATCCCAGGGTCTTTGTTTTAGCGCTTGAGAATTTTCTCACTTTTATATCTGAGAACATTCATTCCTGAAGAACTGAGACTTAGGTCTCAGCTCTGCCTTTCGAGAAACTGCTATAGTGAACATCGCCACGATCAATGAAAACTGGAAAGAAGACATTGCACTACTATATTCAGTGCTTGTCACAAATTATAATTGTTTTATTTATGTAAATTTTTCTTCTTCTGTCTACAGCATGACAGTGTATTACTCATATAGACAGTCTGTCTCTTTTACTACAGACAACCAGTGTAGAGCATAGTCCCTGGAACATAATAGAAATACAATAAGTGTTTAATGAATTAAAGAAAAAATAGTATTTTGCATGCATACACAGGTATTCTCAAATGATAGAAACTGTAGACTGATAGAGATATGCTCATAAGCAATGCACATATATACACGCAGATGTATGCTCACCCAATGAGCCTTAGTATGTATAGATATAGAAATATAATAGGTACACTAAGAATATGGAAAGATAATATCATAATATTAACAGTAGTTATCTCTGGATTAAAATTTGCTGTTTTGTATTTTATTCATTTTTTCTTGCACTTCTGCAATGAGTACAGTTTTTATAATAAAAAAGCAGTTACATTCAACATACTTTTCAAATCAAAGCACATCTTATTTTACAATACATTAAGAAGATTTAAATAAAGGATTCCAAAAGAAGAAAGGACGTCCCAGCATCACTGCATGATTAAAAAACCCAGTTGTCAGGACATGGGCGTGTGACCCTTGAGAACAAAGTGCCGTGTTGGGTCACGTGGGCTTTTCCAGTTGGAGCAATCACTGCAATGATGGAGGCGCGGGTAATCAGAAGAGAGAGAGATGGGGGAGTTTCTTCTTCCTCTTTTTTTTAAGGTTGTACATGTATGTAATTCTTATGTTTAAGCAGGTTTATTTTTAGATTTATAAAATGTATCTACATTAAAAACAAAAAAATTTATGTTTATTTAGACTTTCCCAATTTTCCAAGGCAATGAACACCCCTGAGTTTGCCTGTAAGTTAAAACTTGATTGATGGATGGTTATTTGATTTCAGTGAGAGAGAAAGGGAGAGTTAGAGGCAGGAGCATCGAGCTGTTCCTGTGTGTGCCCTGACTGGGAATCAAAATGGCAGCCTCTGTGCCTTGGGACAATGCTCTAACCAGCAGAGCCATCTGGCCAGGCTAAGTCAGGACTTTTATAGCATTAGGAACCTGGGTTTCATCAGTGTAAGAAACCTACATGATAAAAACCTGTTCTTTGCCCCTCCCAATGCTTTATTGTAAAAATGTTTCATACCTACATAAAAGGTGAATTTTCAGTGAACTTCTGTGTCCTGCTACACAGACTCCACACGTAACATCTTGCTATACTTGCTTCACCACATGGCTATCTACCGCTCTACTCATCTGTCCATTTTTAAAATATATTTCAATGTAAATGGAAGACATGAGTGTACTTCCCCATTAATATTTCCATATGCATAGCATGCAAGCTGCTTTTGAACAGATAAAGCATGGAAACTTCCACACACCTGAGAGACCACACACTTCATGGCAGGCTGGGAAAGGGAGGTGCTTGGGAGAATGGGATTGGGACCTCAAAAGGACTAATTAGGTTTTGTTTTTCACCTTGGTCCAGACTTCACTAAGAACAGGGAAGCACCCACACTTCAGAACCTAACATCAATGTTTGTCATTAATCAAAACTGCAGTTAAAAAAAATCCAAGTGAGAACAGGACCGGGACACGTGTGCTGTGAGCACTTCCCAAGAGGGGCTGGTGTGAGACTGGGCGGGTCTGTCCTGGGTGCTAAGCTGGGAGCTTCTGGGGAGAAAACTCATTCTTTCAAGTCTTTGAGAGAGCTTGTAGCTATTTTCCTACAAATGTTTGCATGCAATTTTTTTCTAGTGTTGTTTCACCTACAGAAACACAAGCAGCCTACAAAGGCTTCCATGATGGCCCACAGTGTATCAGCTCCCCTCATGACCTGAGGTTTATATATTCATTTTTCAGGTAGTCCCAGGTTTCTAACTTTTCAATTAGCAAGTGACCAAATAGGGCTAGAAAGGTATGCAAGCCACACCTCCTTTGCCAGACAGACCCCCAGCCAGCCCAGTTCATGGAGCAGCAGAGCCTTCTTCTTCCTAAACTTGAGCTGGCATCAGTTCATGCTTTGAGGATTGTGCCCATGAGCATGGCCCGCACCACATTTGAAGAATACAGCTGCCCTGACACACGACCTAGCTTGGGCTCTTAGCTGTGAATGCCCATTCCGCGGCTCCCACCAGAACCACAGCTGCAGGTGCCCTGTCCTCATGTGGGGGTTTGGAGTGTACACAAATCTCCACACAGCTTTTGTGCCCATGGGAGGAGGTGCTTTCTGAGATCATGGGAGTATCTAAAATGCCAAAGTTTAAGACTGCCCAGAAAATTCTGGAATACAAGATTTAGTGTGGCACATAAAAAAATAAAATGACACTAATAAAAAATCTGCCACACTCACATAAATTAAGGCAAAGCCCAAAATGTCAACCTCTGAATATCATAGATTCTTCAATAGATTTTCCATTTACAGCCCCAAATGCAATATATTGCAAAGTATTAGCATGCAGCACAGTGCTGATCAGAGACAGTAATTTTCTCCTAAAACATCTCAGCCATTTCTTATCATATTTGTCTTTCCATATCTTTATTAAGTCCACCAAAAGAGCTTATTGAAGACCTACCTTCATTCTGAACTCAGGGGCTTCCAGCCAAGAAAAACAAAACAAACTACAACTGATATTCACATACATACAGGGGGGAAATGAATAGTTTTAATTTTCACATTGAGGCCCCCAATTTTCAACTGACGGCCTCAGCAGGTTTTAATGGACACAAACAATTTACTTTTACTATTTTAATTGCTTGTAGTCAATCACTTTTTACTGCCCTCTACATCTAACTAGACAAATTAATTGAGCTGCATTCGTAAGTGGTGACTGGGTGAGATGGCTGGTTATGTCTATTTTACTATTTGCATCTCAATTATAGGCAGCGTTGGGAAGAAGCTGGCCAAAAGGCAGTGAAGCTCATTAAAGCAGAAAATGGAAGTTAGGAGGGAAATGGTAGGCCAGTAGCCCTGGGGAGGAGGGGTCAGGGCCATCAAAGACCGCTGGGGGTGGCTCTTCTACTTGACTACAGGTAGGGGAGGGGAGGGGTGGGTTTCAGGTTGCTGGGACAATAAAGAAGGCAGGTGAGGGCTGTTTGTGTGTTAATGGGAGGTGCCACAGCACAAGCAGATAGATGGCTGTGCCGCTGTGCATGCATCCCCCCCCCAGCCATGGGAAGAGCATGGCAGGGGTCCTGCAGGGACTGAGACAGAACCGGACTTCCTGGTCCCCCGTGGCTCTGAGCCGTAACTGGCTCTCAGCTGAGGCAGCCCCAGGGAGCGCCAGTCAGGAGACCTCAGCACATTTAATTTAGTGAGAGATGGACCCGTGGTTTCCAAAGTGGGGCTTCCTGCAGGTTTTGAGGGTGACTGGGCCCGCGATGTGCTTCCGCTGCATTCAGAACTTACCTGGTGGGGGGTTCGCTCCTCCGAGACCTACTGGAGTCCCGACTTGGGAGATCTGTTGAGCCAAACCACAATATAGAAACTCTTCTGGGACTTGACCTATTTACACATCACAGTCGCCGGGGAAACAGCTGGGGAGACACCGTGAGCACGGTGGGCGCTTCCCTGTCGCCTGTCCTCCTCTCCTTCCCGAGGACGGCTGTGTGCGGTCACAGGGCAGGAGAAGACCAGGAGAAGACCAGGAGAGCACTTCTCTCTAGTCCTCGCTAGCCAGGAGATGGAGTTCAAGTTACATGAATGCTCCGTGTCTCAGTTTACTCACCTGTAAAGTGAAAATCATCATAGCGCTTGCTTCTGAGGTTGTTATTAAGACTTCAGTTTATATAAATATTTGCTGCACGAATGGATAAATAAATGTTGGTTACAGTTATTACCACTCATATCAATATCACCTTCATTACTGTGAAAGTTTAAAAAGATAATAGAAGACACACCCAGTGCCTCTCTGTGTCGGGCCCCACAACGCGACAAACGTTCCATAGCCGTGGGCCCGTCTGGCAGGCACAGCCTCTTTCAGGGGGGTCACATGTGCAGGAGGCCATGGTGTCTGTCTCTCTCATCTTCCTTCCTTGTGACTGCCCGCAGAGCTGTGACATCCATGTCTGGGGTCCTGGGCAGTCAGATCGAGTTCTGTAACCTTCTGTGTTCTGCGTCTAGTGATCTAAGAGAGCCAGAGAGCTTCATGTGTGCCAGCCGGCTTCTCAGATTCACCAGCTTCTATCGGCATCTCAGCACGGGTGCCTGGGGGCCGTCGCGCCATCGTAACAGAAGGTTCAGGCTTATCTGCAGCTCCCTCAACTGCGATACACAGTAAAGAGGAAAACACGCACCAGAATCCCTGTTTCTGGTCATTGAAACGTGGCCACGTGGGGCTTCTGGCTCCAAGTTCAGGCTCAGAGACACCAGGGGTGAGACCTATGGGGAAGACAAACTGCATTTTGCTAACCCCTCCCAGCACAGGTGGATGATGCCACACCCACTCCGCTGACCTTCTGAGGATGTAGCATCGTGCTGACCCCCATCCCAGCACAGGTGGATGACGCTACACCCACTCCACTGACCTCTGAGGATGTAGCATCGTGCTGACCCCCTCCCAGCACAGGTGGATGACACCACACCCATTCTGCTGAACTTCTGAGGATGTAACATTGTGCTGACCCCCTCCCAGCACAGGTGGATGATGCCACACCCACTCCGCTGACCTTCTGAGGATGTAGCATCGTGCTGACCCTTCCTCCCAGCACAGGTAAATGACACCACACCCACTCCGCTGACCTTCTGAGGATGTAGCATCGTGCTGACCCTTCCTCCCAGCACAGGTGGATGACACTACACCCACTCCGCTGACCTTCTGAGGATGTAGCATCGTGCTGACCCCCTCCCAGCACAGGTAGATGACACAACACACACTCCGCTGACCTTCTGAGGATGTAGCATTGTGCTGACCCCTCTCCCAGCACAGGTGGGTGATACCACACCCACTCCGCTGACCTTCTGAGGATGTAGCATCGTGCTGACCCCTCTCCCAGCACAGGTGGCTGATGTCACACCCACTCCACTGACCTTCTGAGGATGTAGCAACAGCTGGGGGACAGGTCCCAATGCCATGAGACTTACAGCCCACAGACCAACCCACTTCTTCCCCAGCAGTGGGACATGGACCAGCATCACCACCAAGGTGCTTTGCCTACAAGCAAGAGAAACCAACCTCCCTAAAAAGATTTAACTCAAAAGGTAACAAAGTAGTTAAAAAAGATGGCCTAGTACCTCACCCCTGAAGCTCAGACTCTGTGTGTGTCCCTCAGCAGTGTCCGCCCTGCATGGTCAGGCTGCCTTGCTCCTTCCTCTCTTTGACCCTGGGCTCAGCTGTGCACCTGGCGTGGGAAGGTGGGACACTAGCGCGTGGGGCCTGGGCAGAGACTAAGCGCAGGTGGGAGGACAGGTGGTGTAAACTTCCACTTCCCCACACGTGTCTTCTCAGTGCTGCAAAGTGCCCTGGACACCATCCAGCAGATGACCAGCAGAGGTAGCGAGAGGAAGGGACCACTGTGCTTGAGGAATGAAATGGCAGGAAGGTCCCTGGGTTTTCATTCTGTCTCCCGCCTGTCCAGACAGGGCTCCAGAGAGCCTGCAACCCGGAACCTGCAATGGCACTGACCAGAACACAACACCGAGCTGTCCCACTCTGGAAAAAGTCCCCAGGGACTTGGAAGGATGGCTTTATCCAGAGACGATGGTGACCTGACCTGCCTTCTGCATCAGCAGAGCCCTTTCTCATCTCCTCAGCTCTCCAACAAATCAGAACCTGGGTGGGTGGGAGCATGCTCCAGCCCACAGCCCACCCCTGGCTCCCCCAGAACAGGTGGCATCTCTAGGCACCCCACACAGGAGGTTCCCACAGAAGCACAGGGGGACCAGGCCCCAACTCCTCACCCTGACTCAGCCCTGCAGCTGCAGAGGGTTAGCAGAGGCACCAATACAGACGGAGAGAGGAGCCCATCTGCACCAGGCACCAAAGAACAGAGCAGGGAAACACGCTGTCCTGCAGGTCCGGAAACCCCCAGGACCCACTGAGCAGGGAAACATGTTGTCCTGCAGGTCTGGAACACCCCAGGACCCACTGAGCAGGGAAACATGCTGTCCTGCAGGTCCGGAAACCCCCAGGACCCACCGAGCAGGGAAACACGCTGTCCTGCAGGTCCGGAAACCCACCGAGCAGCACCAGGTGGCACAGGACCATGCCCCCTCGAGTCCACCAACCCTGGGCAGCAGCAGGAGAGATGCAGATGGGAACCAGAAAACCTGAGCAGAGATGAACATGACAGCTCAGAACATAAACTTGTCACTGAACCACAGCTCACAGAAGTAGGCCAGAAGCTGTACAGAAAACCAAGCAAGCCGACTCTCTAAATCAGTGAATACAAGTAGAATCAAGACACAAGAAAACGTTTGCTTCACGGAGGGAAGATAATCGAGGGACATCAGCCCTGAGAGGGGTCAGCGGCAGGGAAGGCCGGGAGGAGACTGAGGAGCGGCTCTCACAAAGCGGCTTGAATGAGTTGTGATGAGTTCTCTAGAACAAATTAAAATAGGATCCTGGACGGTCAGGCGTTAACACACTGATGATGCCAGCTTTCCCCAAAGAGATGTATAGGGTTTATGTCATTTCTATCAAAATCCCAAAGTCAACAAGCTTATTCTAACATTTAGCTAGAAAGGCATAGCAGTCAGACACTTAAGTCATCTCAAAAAAGAAGAAGGTGGTGAGGGATTGGCTGTACCTGATGCCAAGCCTTACCAAATGGTGACAGCCATTCAGAGAAGATGGTGCTGGTGGAGGGAGAGACACACTTGCTCAACAGAACTGAACAGAGAACCCAGAAACAGACACACAAATATGTTGAATATATTTTTCAAAAAGTTTCAAAAACATTTTAGTGGACAATGGCCTTGCCTGACCAGGCAGTGGTGCAGTGGATAAAGCATTGCTTTGGGACGCAGAGGACCCAAGTTCAAAACCCCGAGGTTGCCAGCTTGATTGTGGAATTACCAGGTTGAGCCAAGGTCACTGGCTTGAGCCAGGGCTCACTGGCTCTGCTGGAGTCCCCTCCCCCCAGTCAAGGCACAGGTGAGAAAGCAATCAATGAACAGCTAAGGTGCTGCAACAAAGAATTGATGCATCTCATTTCTCTTCCTTCCTGTCTGTCTGTCCCTCTGTCTGTCTCTTTCACTAAAATAAATAAAAAAGAAAAGAAAAAAAAAGGACGATTGTATTTTCAACAAATGGTATGAAGCAGATGGACATCCACAGGCTAAAATTGAGCCTGATGTAAACCTAACACATCATACAATATGAACTCAAAATGGATCATGGACATAACTGTAAAATGTAAAACTATAAATCACTTAGAACAAACCTAGGAGATGCTGTTTGGGGCTCAGAGCTCAGCAAAGAGTTCTCAGACTTAACACCAAAAGCAAAAACCATCCAAGGAAAGGTAAGGAACTGGACCACATCAAAACTGAAAACTTCTGAGAACATCCTGGTGAGAGGAGGCAAGACCAGCTGCAGACTAGGAGACAATGTATCCAATGAAAGAGGTAGAGAGCTATTACACAGGAGCTATTATACAACTAGACACGCATCCACCACACGCCCAGGTATTAAGGGGTTGCACGCTTGAGCATTCCCCCCATAGCAACGTTATAGCCACACTAACACTTGGACAAAACAAAACACAACTGTTACATCACCTTTATTTTTTTCAGCCAGACACTAGAAGCAACTCAGATATTTTTCAGTTGGTGAGGGGTTCAGCAGTGGTCCACCCACGCTCTGCACTCTACTCAGAAATAAAAAGGAACAAAGTCTTGATACTTTCAAAAATTTGAATGACTGAAGAATTATGCTGTGAAAAAGCCACTTTGAGAGGATCGTTCTTCAAATGACAAAGCTCACAGAAACAGAGAAAAGAGCACTTTCCTAGAGAAGAACGAGGGTGGAGAAAAGTGGGCATGGTTATTCTGTGCCATGTCCTGATGATAGATCTGCAAGTCCCACCCCACGCTCCACCCCATGCCGTCCCTGTCCCTCGCAGCCACGCTGCGCACCTTGCTTCCTGTGGGGAGCCACACTACGCTGTGTGCGCAGCTCCACAGTGTCTGCCCCTCAGGCCCTCCGCGCGCCTCGCTGCCCCCCCCATAGTCCCCGCCCCTGGCCATCACTGCACTGCGCCATCCCCGCCCCGAGCCGCCCGCCCCTCCCCACGTTGTCTGCTTCTGGCCTCTCCAGTTTCCGTCTCAGGCCATGCCTAAAACAGAAGTGTGCAAAATAATTCAAAGTGAAAAAATGGAAACAGACACATCGGTGGTGCAGAAGTAAGTTGACAGTTTTGGTTACATGCACTCAGCTTTTCATTTCAGATTGTACACCAGATAGCAGCAGAGGACACAACTTTCTGCTGACTCTTACCAAGCTGTGATTCTCAAGATGCACAAGAGGTGGCAGCAGAGAAGCGCGCTTGGAACACATTTACCACAGACAGTCCTGTATGTACTTTGAAGCAAGTTTAAACAAACTTCAAACCTTTGAAATGATATAAAGCATGTTTCTTGTTGTCATTACACTTAATCTAGAAATCAGTAATAGAAACTAACTAGAAAACCCTTACATTTTTAAGTTAAGAAATTCATTCCTAAATAACCCCCCTCAAAATCACAATTCAAGTTACAAAATACTTTAAAATTAATGGAAATAAAAACTACATAAGAAAATTTATGGCATAATATAGTGATGAATACATTTTAGAGGGAAAAACCTTAAAGTACACAGCTTTTCCACCCATACTAAGAACCAGGATAGTAAATTAAATCCAGAGAAGGTAAAAGAAAGAAATGTTCCCAGAGACATCTGGACACTGTATACCGTACTTCCCCATGTATAAGACTCGGCTGTTTTTGAAAAATTTCAGGTCTAAAAACTGGGTGCGTCTTATACATTGGTTGTAGTTTTTACTCTTGTATTTCCTGCTTATTCACATTTGTTATCTTTTTCTCAAATTTTGGGCCCCCAAATTAAGGTGTGTCTTATACATAGACATCTTATACATGGGGACATATAGTATTTTACAACCTTACCAGTTTTTTTCCTCAGGGTGAGATTTTGAAAAAAATAATTCATTCCTCTGTACAATTTAAGCTGCAACAACAACAAAAAGCCATCATCATTTTTTTTCTTTTTTAATTTTAATTATTAATGTTAAAGGAAGGGAGGGAGACAGATAGTCAGAAACATCAATCTTTTTCTGTATGTGCCCTGACCCAGGACCAAACCTATAACATTAGTGCAGGGGTCCCCAAACTTTTTACACAGGGGGCCAGTTCACTGTCCCTCAGACCATTGGAGGGCCAGACTATAAAAAAAAACTATGAACAAATCCCTATGCACACTGCACATAACTTATTTTAAAGTAAAAAAAAAAACAAGAACAATTATAACATTTAAAATAAAGAACAAGTAAATTTAAATCAACAAACTGACCAGTATTTCAGTGGGAACTATGCTCCTTTCACTGACCACCAATGAAAGAGGTGCCCCTTCCGGAAGTGCGGTGAGGGCCAGATAAATGGTCTCAGGGGGCCGTATGTGGCCCATGGGCCCTAGTTTGGGGACCCCTGCATTAGTGTATGGGTGTGAGAGAGCAAGCCATTGTCTTTTAGGAAAAACATATACTAGTGAAAACCTGAGGTAATTAAAAAATAAAACAAAAATCTGTCTGCTGTGGTGACAACACCAGAAGTCTTTCCTTTGCTCTTGACAGTTAGGGGCATAAACACTAATTCTAATTGTTTAGCACAAAGTGTCCCCTTTTTAACATGCACTTTTTCTTGTGCCATGGCTGCAGTCCAGACTCAAAAACCACCTAAGCTCTGGGCATCCAGAATTTACCTGAACCTGAGTCACCACTTACAAGCTGGGTTCCTTTGGTCACAGAACACCTCCCAGGGTATTTGTTTCCTCACATGTAAATTTTCTCAGTTTTATAGCTGAGAACATGCACTGCTGAAGGAACAAGACTTAGGCCTCTGCTCTGCCTTCCAAGAAGCTGAGATATTGGACCTCACCACGATCAATCAAAACTGGGACCAAAGGCATTGCACTGCCAAATCCAGTGCTTATCACAACTTATAATTATTTTATTTATGTATATTTTTCTTTCCCTCTGTCTACCCCATGACACTGTAGTATTTATAAAGACAGAAAGTGAGTCTGTCCCATTCACTATAGACAACCAGTGTTGAGCACAGTGCCCAGCACATAACAGAAGTACAATAAGTGTTTATTAAATGAGTGAATAAATACTTCTTTGTATACATATACAGATATATACAAATAACAGACACATATGGACACAGAGAGATATGCTCATGTGAAATGCATATCTATGCACACAGATGTACGCACACCCAAACTACCTGGGTACATATAGATAGAGAAATATAATAGGTACACAGAGAATATGGAAAGAAAATGTCATAATATTAACAGTAAATATTTCTGTATGGAAAATTTGTTGTTTTGTTTTTCTTATAATTTTTTCTAGCATTTCTTCAATAAGTACATTTTTTTATAATAAAAGAGCTGTTAAAATTCAATATACTTGTCAAATCAAAGCATATCATATTTTACAATAAATTAAGTAGATTTAAATTTAAAAAGTTAAAAACAGAAGTAAAAATAGTAGAATGGGAAATCATTGAGTGCAGGGACACGAGTTCCTAGCACAGTGCCTGGTATATGATGGGCACTTTCAAAGGATTTATGAAAGCATGGCAGGAAGGAATGAAGGAAAACAAGATGAAAAGAATGGTGATAGAGAAATCCAGGGAGGGGAAGAGGAAGAGAGGAAGAAATAAAAAGAAAAACAAATCATAGCTAGAAAGAAAAAATGGGGAAGAAAAGAGAGAGATTCATCACAATTATACACATTCACATTTTTTAAGATCCTAAGTTTATGATAAAAGTTCTCCGCTTCTGAACTTCTGAATAGTTTCTGAAACTATTCGAAAAATAGTTTTAGAGCATTAAAGAATACATGGAACTTACTGGTTCCACAATGTTGAATTTCTTGGACTCCTGAACTTCCTGAATTTGGTAAACATAATCAAGGGAGGACTAAAAAAAAATGTGCCTCTCTTTGTCCACCTGCGGGTCTACCTGTAGAATGGTAGCATATGTCACAGATTGGCACTGTCATTCACCCAAGTCAGTGGTTATGGAATAAACAGTATGCTGGAGCTAGAGGAAAGTTAGGCACCATGGAGTGATCTGATCCCTTTACTTTACAAATAGGGAACACAAGCCAAGAGATAAAAAGTGACTAATGCAAGACTTCTGGTTTCTGGTCCTACAAGTAAGAAGCTTGGCAGTTATCATGCCCATTCTGACAGGAGAAAAAGACGAAACAAGGTGAAAATAAACTCCTCCTCCTGGATCCAACAAAGAATTGAAGTCAGAGGAAAAACCAATGTCTCGAAAATTGTATAGACATTTGAATATGAGGAATAAGAGCATATCAGAGAAGAAGCCTGTTGCTGCAGCCAATATCAGACTTTATTTAAGAACTCTCCAATGGGTCCAAGATGGTGGCACATGTGGATGCTGAGCTTGCACCCTCCCCATAACTCATCCAATGTACCCCTTTATTTAGAACAATTCCTCCTGAAAGACAACTAACAAACAATTAAACAGCTTCTGCACAAGCTAGAGAGAGAGAGAGAGAGAGAGAGAGAGAGCATAGAAAAGGCTGAGGAACCATGAGAGCTCTGCAGGAGGTGAAAGATCAGCTCAGGACCAAAAAGACCAGTGAACACCACTGTTTACAGCTCCTGGGCACGTGGATAGAAGACTGGAGCTACATCCAGGCTCTATGGCTGTAAAGCCAGTAGCCACAGCCATCATCACAACAGCCAGGCCCATGCAGGTTTGCATTGGATTCAGACAGTCGGTAAAGAAACAATGGAGCCAAAAACTAGTGAGCCATCATCTTTAATCCTAGCTTGCACCCAGCGGGCAAGTAAAAACACACACTGGGCTCCAAAACCCACCCACTTTGAGTGCTCACAAAGCTACTAACTTATCCAAGTTTCCTAGAATCAAATATTTCTAGCTCACTGGGTTTTATTCACCTTTGTTCCCCATCTCCTTCCTTCTCCCTGCACAAACTCTGCACAAACTGGCTTCTCACTCAACACTCCACCATCTTGGTTGCTTCTCCTGGCCTCCTCCACATAGACTTTCTTCCCTCTCCTCTCTGCTATCTCCTTTAATGATAATCTCAGGAACCAAGAGTGCAAGCTCCCATTCTGCCCCCATTTTATAGTGTAGAAATCAAAACCTTTAATCCAATATACAAAATAGGGAAGTCTCTAACACAAAGCCACCTATCTGAGGCATGATGGGATTATACCACCCCACATCAAAAAGCATGGGAAAGGCTTAATCCGAAAACAAAGCCCCAGGCTACAAGGACCTTGCCTGCCCACAGCCCACCCCCAACATAAATTAACATCACCTGGGCTATGGCTTCCATGTGGGCGGCGCCATCTTTAACAAAGTGAGCATAATATATTTTATCTGCCCAACAATGGCCAACCACTGGACACTGCAGTACATCCCCAGCCAACCCTTCTGCATTGTAAGGTACCAAATAGCTGAAAATTAACAGTGATGTTCTGTGTAAGGACCAAGAGAAGATCAGAAAATAAGCAGGGCACTAATGGAACAGGGAACTTAACGGTTACAGGCAGGTCCTGCTCCTGTTCTGTTAGGAGTAACATGCCCAAGGTCATTCAAGAAGCAGAGACAGATAGAGACTCTGGGAAGCTGAGAGAGAAGGAAAAAAAAAGATTTAGCTGTGAGCGCTAGGTGCGATTTCCATCTGTAGCTCCTTGTGAGCACGGTGTCTCTGGACACCTCGGGAATTTGCCCCTGCACAGGTAAAACTGGTCAATAAAGTTACATCTATACTCCTGAAAGTCTTCCAGTGGATGCTACATCTCTGGGGGCTCGTCTGGGATTTCCCTTGGTGGAGTTTTTTGGTTGGAGACCAGAGAGACAGCTTAAGTTGAGTAAGTACTTTTTGAGGATCCTCATTTGGTTTTGGTTTTGATCTCCGGAGCATATAAACCTGAGGTAGTAGGTGGGACACCGCTGGTAACCTACCCAGGGCTTTCAGAACAGGACGCCATTTTCTGAAAGGAATAGTTAACTCTAGCAGTTAACTCTAGAAGTGACCGGTCACATTAGGAATTTCTGCACTGTGCTGCCCTGCGTTTTGTCTGTGTGTGAATGCCTGAATTGAGTGTGAGACAATCTTTACTCTAGACTTTTTTTGCTTATTGGTTGGGGTATTTTGATAATTGTTTTGTTAATTCTTGAAGGTTTAGAAGCAGACAAAGTGGGATACAGAAGAATGGGACAACAAGAGTCTGTACCCGGTTCTCCACTTGAGTGCCTGCTAAAAAACTTTTCTGATTTTCAGAAAAGAGCCCAGGGGTACAGAGGCCCACCTCCGGACTGAGAGACCCTCCGGACCTTGAGTCAGTTAGAATGGCCTGCCTTCAACATAGGGTGGCCCACTGAGGGAACTTTTGATCTTCCTATTGTGTTTGCTGTCTGAGCTATTATCTACCAGGTGCCCCATCCAGACCAATATTTGTATATAGATGTGTGGGTTGATATTGCCACAGATAAGCCAGGGTATATCAGAAAGTACATAAAGAATGGCAAGAGAGAGAGAGAAGGGCAATATGTGTTACTGCAAGTAACCAGAGGTCAGGGAAAGGCAGTAGGGAGGAAAAGGAGAAGACCAATTCCCCGGTACAGTCCACCGTACCATCATCTAGAATTTACCCTGTCTTGCCTGAACCACTGGAGGATCCCTTAGACCCAGTAAATTTCCCTCCTCCCTATCGGTGGCAGGGAGGACCTGATTCATTGCAGCAGGACATAAGTGGATTTTTGAGTCCACCACACACCCGAGGAGGGCGATATATTCGCCTTCTCCTTCGGTAGGAGATGCTGCCATCTTGCCTTTGTCTCCTGCAGGAGGCACCGCCATTTTGCCTCCTTCTGCAGGAGGCACCGCCATCTTACCTTTGTCTCCTGCAGGAGGCACCGCCATTTTGCCTCCTTCTGCAGGAGGCACCGCCATCTTACCTTTGTCTCCTGCAGGAGGCACTGCCATTTTGCCTCCTTCTGCAGGAGGTGCCAAGGGGAGCACGGCCATTTTACCGCTCCAGGAAGCGCCACTGGCACCAGATGCTGGTCCACGAGTGCCCCCTTGCTTCATCTATGTGCCTTTTTCCACCAGTGATTTGTACAATTGGAAGCGGGAAAATCCTCCTTTTTCTGAGAAACCACAGGGACTAATATCCTTGCTTGAGACAGTTTTTAGGACCCACCAGCCAACATGGGATGACTGCAAACAGGTCTTACAAACTCTTTTTACTACAGAAGAAAGAAATAGAATAATAAGAGAAGCAGCAAAAGCAGTTTTAGAGGACGAGGGAACAGATGGGGAAGCTGAGAATGTCCTTCCCAAGCAGCCCCCAGCCTGGGACCCGAATACCTCAGGGGGAAGGGAAGCACTCTTCCAGTATCGCCGGGCTCTGTTGTGGGGTTTAAAAGCAGCAGCCAGGAGACCCACTAATTTCAGTAAGGTAAGTGAGGTTATCCAGGGAAGGGAAGAATCCCCTGCTGCATTTTTAGAGTGGCTAATGGAGGCCTACCGGGTTTATACCCCTATAGATCCAGAAGCTGAGGAGAATCGCAGGTTAGTAAATATAGCTTTTGTGATGCAAGCTGCATCAGACATTAGGAAGAAGCTTCAGAAATTAGAAGGATTTGAAGGGAAAAATAGAAGTGAGCTAATTGAAATAGCTCAGAAAGTATATATAAATAGGGATCACTCAGAACTAGGGAGAGCAGCAAAAAGGCAAAGAGAAAAGTCAAACACAGAAGCAAATAGGCAAAGACCAGTGTGCCTATTGCAAGGAGAAAGGACACTGGAGGAGAGATTGCCCAAAGTTACGGGTTAACAGTCAGAAACTAAAGCAAGATCCAGAGGTCTTGCTCCAAACCTTGGACTGATGGGGCCAGGGCTCCATTTCTGTCCTCACCCAGGAGCCCATGGTCACCCTAACAGTTGAAGTAAAGCCAAGAGACTTCCTGGTTGACACGGGAGCCACCTATTCAGTTTTAAAGAAGCCACAAGGACACATACAAAAAAAATACAAAAATAATAGGGATAACGGGAAAAGCAGTAGCTTATCCACGGACCACTGCAAGAATCACAAATTTAGGTAGAGGCACTATTACTCACTCATTTCTAGTCACTCCAGATTGTCCTTATCCTCTCATGGGCTGAGATCTCTTGCAGAAACTTCAAGCAACAATAACCTTTAAGCAAGAGGACAGCAGTTCCTAGGAGGGAAAGGAAAAAGTCAGTCTCGAGGTAACGGTGCCCATATCTGAAGAATATTTGATGGCAGTCCTACAGGAAGGTAAGGATGAAGTCATCGGGGTCCCAGAGGAAATATGGGAAAAGGTGCCAGGGGTGTGGGCAGAAACCAACCCACCAGGCTTAGCCGCTCATCAGCAACCTGTCATAGTGCAGTTGCTGAGCACTGCTAGCCCCATGCGGGTAAGGCAATATCCCATACCAGCACGAGCTAAGCAGGGCATAGCGCAGCATCTGAAGCTCTTACTAGTGGCAGGTATCCTCCGGGAATGCCAGTCAGCCTGGAACACACCTTTGCTTCCAGTCCAGAAGCCTAGGACCCAGGACTATTGCCTGGTGCAAGATCTGCAAGAAGTAAATGCCTGGGTATAGACTATTCACCCAAAGGTGCCAAATCCCTACACTTTGCTAAGTTTGTTACCCCCTACTTGTACATATTATTCAGTACTGGATTTGAAAGATGCTTTCTTTTGCATTCCATTGGCCCCCAAGGGCCAGGAGATATTTGCTTTTGAAAGGAATGATCCAGAAAATAGACTAGTGGGACAGTATATATGGACCAGGCTTCCTCAAGGGTTGAAGAATTCTCCCACTATCTTTAATGAAGCTTTGTGTAAGGAATTGCAGGGGTTTCAAGCTGCCCACCCTTTAACTGTGTTGCTCCAATATGTGGATGACCTCCTCATCACTGCAGCCGAAGAAGAGCAATATAAGATGGCCACCTTAGACCTACTCCAGGATCTCCAGCAGATGGGGTATCGAGTCTCTGCCAAGAAGGCACAGATTGTCACCCAAACTGTAAGTTACTTGAGATATAACTTACAAGGGGGACAAAAGACATTATCCAGTCAAAGGATTCAAACTGTGTTGCAGATCCCAGAACCCACTAACAAAAGGCAAGTGCAAGAATTTCTGGGAGCAGTAGGATATTGCAGACTCTGGATATTAGGATTTGCAGAGCTGGCCAGGCCCCTCCATGAATTGACATGGGACAAAGCAGAACAGTTTCTTTGGACAGACAAGGAAAGGAAGGCTTTCTAGGCACTGAAGGAAGCCCTCGTAGCTGCCCCAGCATTGGCCCTACCAGATATGGCCAAACCTTTCCAGTTGTATATTGCTGAGAAGGGAGGGATAGCCTTGGGAATCCTCAGCCAAGAGCTTGGGCCATGGAAGAGGCCTGTAGCATACCTATCCAGGAAGCTAGACCCTGTAGCGTCTGGCTGGCCAAATTGTTTAAGGGCACTTGCTGCTACCTCAATCCTAGTTAAGGAGGCCAACAAGGTGACATTGGGTCAGGATATCCAGGTTATTGGAGAACACTATCTAGAACAAGTGCTGCATGCCCCACCGGATAGGTGGCTCTCCAATGCTCGATTGACACAGTACCAAGCACAGTTATTGAATCCCCAAGCAGTGTAGTTCTTGAAGACGGCAGTCTTAAATCCTGTCACTTTGCTACCGTTGCCAGACCCATCAGTGGTCCATGACTGCAGACAGATATTGGACACTGTCACAGGGGCCAGACCGGACCTCAGGGACCAGGCCTATGAGAAGGCAGACCTCATGCTGTTCACTGATTGAAGCAGTTATGTCCGAAATGGACAAAGATATGCAGGAGCAGCTGTAACTACCCAGGACAGTGTCTTATGGCAGAGAACATTACCAAAAGGTACTTCTGCACAGTGAGCAGAGATAATTGGACTTACACAGGCCCTCCAGATAGCTGAGGGCAAAGTGGCCAACATTTACATGGACAGCAGGTACGCCTTTGCCAATGCTCACATTCATGGTGCCATTTACAAAGAACGAGGCTTGCTAATGACAGGAGGAAAAGAAATTAAGAATAAAACTGAGATTTTAACCCTGCTCAATGCCATTTGTCTTTCCTCTAAAGTAGCCATAATTCATTGCAAAGGACATCAACAAGGGGACTCTCCAATTATTAAAGGAAATCGTTTTGCTGATATCGTTGCCAGAGAAGCTGGAAGGAGGGACTGCAGACATTCTACCACTTTTGCCTCAACCCGTGCTATTAGCTGTGTTATTAGCTATTATCAACAGTGTTATTAGCTGGATCAAATAAACGAGAATAGAAGTTTGCAGGAGAAAATGATTTGGTGTCTCCTGTTCAACATTCAAAAGAAAAATTTTTTTAAAAGGTAAGGTAGATTTGCAGGAATTTCAGGATATGACTCCCCCTTTTATATTTTTAAAGTTGACCTTAAATATTTGCTGGGAACTCTTTAATAATACCTTGACTTTAAAGATTGTAAGAAATACTCGTAATTCGAAAGGTTTGACAAAATATAGTAAATGCTTCTGCTACATATGCAGGAACATTGTCAGTTTTAATCACATCAAGAAGTCCAATATTAGAAAATGCTTAAAATGAGCTATATAACATGCTTAGCAGCCTCTCCTGTCCTAGCGGAGGCTACCATAAATCCAGAATAAGTATCCACTGTAACATGGACATAGGACTGTTTGCCAAATGAAGGTATATGAGTAACATCCATTTGCCAAAATTGTCCTGGTAAGAATCCTTAGGGTTAACTCCAAATGAAGGGACAGATTGTAGTACAGGACACCTTGGACAGGATTTACCAATCTGCTGTGCTGCTTTCCGAGAAAGCTGAAATTGTTTATGTAGGGCTGCAGCATTCTGGTGATGAATAGTATGAGACTGAATTGCTCGATCTGTCATGGTAGTTCCAAGTAATTTTATTTTGGGTAGCTTGATCAACAACTGCATTTTCTTGTGCTCCAGGAAGCATGGAGTGAGCTCAAATATGCCCTATAAAACATGGAGCTCTATGTTGACGTACAGGTCTTTGAAGAAGGAGAAACTGCTGAAATAGTTCATCAGCAGTTGTCCCTAAGACAGCAGTCTCTATAGTGGAAACACACATAAGTAAATATTTGCTGTCTGTATACAGATTAAAGGAGGAAGGAATATGGCAAATGCTGAAAAGCCATGATAATGGCATGTAATTCTAGTCTTTGAGCTGATTTCAAGGCAAATAATTTTAGTATAAATTTCTCCATCAACTTTAAGCCTGCTATTCCTGAGCTAGACCCATCAGTAAAGACTGTAGGTGCTTCAGGAATGGGCTCATTAACAATTGCCTTAGGAAATACAAATGTAGTAATTAATAAAAATTGAACTAAGTTATCAGCTGGGTAGTGAGAATCAATTTGGCCTCTAAAATTTGTAAAAGCAATTTGCCATTTAGTGGAAGTTTCCCAGAGCCATTGTTGTTGATCCTTTGAAAAAGGAACAACAATAATTTGAGGCTCAAAACCTATAAGCTGTAAGAGTCACCTACACCCCTTGATAATCAAGGAGGTGACAAGATCAAGATACAAAGATAAAACTTTTTTAGAAGTAACAGCCAAATGAATCTATTCAGTAGGACCTGAAGCTTGCCACAGTAGTCCCATTGGAGTGTAACTTGAGGGACAAATTAGTAAGGCAATTGATTCTTCAGGATTTATGCATTTTAGTTGTGCTTGTTGCAAGGCTTTTTCTACAAGCTTTAAAGCTTGTTGTACTGCAGCTGTAAGTAGCTGAGCAGAAGCTGGTTTAGCCAAGCCTTTAAAAGGTTTCAGTTCCCCAGTAGTTAATTTCAAGGAAGGTCTAAGCCAGTTAATGTCTCCTAACAGTTTCTGGAATTCATTTAAGTTTGCAAATGATCTGTCCTGATTTCTATTTTCTGTGGATTAATTTGTTGTCCCTCTACAATTCATCCTAAATAAGAAAAAGTTAAAGATTGCTGTATTTTTTAGGAACTATATAAAGAACTGATTCTTTCAAAGAATATTGTAGTTGTTGCAAAATGATCAACACAGTGTCTTTATCTGGATGAGTGAAAAGGATATTATCCATATAATTAATTATGTACACCTTAGAGTACTGCCTTCAAACTGAAAAGATAGCTTGAGAAATGTATTTTTGGCACAAGGTAGGACTGTTAGCCATACCTTAAGGAAAACTCTCCACTGGTATTGCTCCATTGGAAACTAGAAATTAAATGAAGGAACACTGAATGCAAAACACTTGCAATCATGCAGGTTTAAAGGAATAGTAAAAAAGCAATCCTTCAAGTCAATAATTACAAGGTACAAATTTTATGGAATGGCAGCAGGAGAAGGGAGTCTAGCTGGAGAGAACCCATAATTTTCAGTCTTATTTATTGCTCTCAAATCTTGTAATAGTCTCCAGGTTCCTGATTTTTTTAATGACAAAATAGGCATATTCCATGGACTATTGGATGGTTCATTGTGCCCAAGCTGTAACTGCTCTTGTACCAATTGAGCAGCTCTCCTAAGTTTCTCTTGAGAAAGGAGCCATTGGTCTACCTATACAGGATTATCTGATTTCCAAATAATTGGGTCTGAACAATGCCTTACTGGGGTAGCAGGAGCTACCAAGGTCCCTATGCTAAATTTTGATATCCTAATCCACACCTTCTGGTATTGGGTGCCACTTCTATGGGGGTGAGAATTCATGCTATTATTTCCCTAGTCCCTTAGTGAGCAAAAATTCCTGATCAAGCATTTGAGTGCTGACTAAATTATTAGGATTGACAAGTAATGCTCCCATAAATTTCAAAACATCTCTACTCCACAAATTAACTGGCAATCCAGGGAGCACATAAGGCTGAAAAAAATCCAGAATGACCTTCTTCATCTTCCCAGAACTTTGTTGAGGGGATTTACTCTGCCCTATACCTTGTAATTCTGTGGCTGCTGCATGAGTGGGCCAGGAGGGAGGCCAATGTGGCTTAGCAATAACAGATATATCAGCTCCAGTATCTAAAAGTCTTTTAAATTTACACCCTTGTATTGTTAGTTCCATTTCAGGGCATTCCTGACCTATTTTTTTTAATCAATTGGAAAAATCAGAGGAGCCAAATCACTAATTTTCTTGGGGCCCTTTTGCAGGACGTGGCCTGAGAAGCAGAATTAGCATCTTTATACTATTCTTCTAACTGCCTGAATTAGACATGAGACAAATTCCTGAAATTACTTATGAGGGCCCTGCTTAATTTTGCTCAATTTCTTTGTTTTGCCTAACCGAAATAACCTTACATATAACAATACAATTTACATACAAAAAACACAAGTATAACATGTAACTTTGACTAATCCTAATATTTAAATTGCTATTTGGCAATTAAACATACGTCACAATGCACTAACCAAATCAGTAAGTCTTAAGGATGTACATTCTATTCTATTTAAATTTAAATGAGTGCTCCTTAGAAGTTCTAAAAACATTTTATTTTTTTCTAAATATTAGAGCCAGCATTTCCAATTTTTGCATGCAAAAAAACTTAATTCAGGCCTTAAAAACAGATACATTTTAGACAACATTAAACAAAGTCTAAACAGAGACAAGAATTAGATGAACCAGACAAACCAGAAAGAAACCCAGGATTTTAGAACATATTGAGATTAGAAAGATGCCTGCCTGAATTAGTCAGGGCATTTTCAGACAGAGGGACTGAAGGATATGACTAAACAAAATATTTTTGAGAAAATTTGCTCTCAACAGCTGCTGGGATATTTTCTATAGTCAGATCCAACACAGATTCCCTGCCTCAACCTCCAGGCAAAGAACAAGAAAGAAACAAAATGATGGTTAAGAAGGCCACAGTCAAAACATTAAAGAATATCAGACCATGACAGGAAAAGTTGCAATCTTCCTAATATAAGGAATAGTCTCCTTTCAATTCTCAAGAAAGTCCAACTTCCACAGCAAATAATTACCCCTGGAGAGACAAGTACAAGCAACTGCCTTCCAGCCATTTGAAGGAAGAGCCTTTGCACTAATAGTATCTAATAAACCAAGTGAAAAAGGGGCAGTCGGCCCACACTGAACACAAGTAAGTTTAAGCTCTTTCAGAGTTCTAAAAGGTACAGGTTTATGTTCTTGCACTAGTCTCCCTGTACCATCCTGTCTTTCTACAACAGGAAAATGGGTAAAGCCATCTATTGTTTCCCCTATATTTTGAACCTGGTCTATAGATTGTTGGAGAGGGGATTTCCCAGATTTTGAGCTATAGACTCCAGAATCAGCCAGGTAAGGGTACAGAGGAACAGGGGGTTGAATGTAGGAAGGAGCTGAGGGCAGCAAAGGCCCCACGGCTAAGGCAGCCACAGCCATGGATTTTTTATCCCCCTGTCATCCTCAGACTCCCAAGTTATCCTCATATTCACATCCCTCTGTTTCTAGCTCACCCTGATACTCTTCAGACAACGATTTGTCTTCATACAGAAACATTTCTTCATAAAGGTCCCTTATTTTTAACCCTATCTGTCCCATAATCTTTTACTCCTGACTACACTTTCCCCAAAAACCTTTGTTACTCACTGTGTGCACTTCATTTGGGGAGTTTCGTCACCTTCCTTCAGTTTTAGTTTCCTTGGACTCATACTCAATCAAGTCTTCTGTTTGGGCGCCACTTGCTGCAGACTAGCGCGGCTCCTAATAAAGGTGCGAAATTAAGAAAACACACTTATCAAAACAAAAATGATAGGATTGGGAGGGCTCTTCAACATGCCTGGCAGTACCCTAGTGCCCCATAGGCCCAGTTCGCTTTATTATATAGCCATATGCAAATCAAGGACCTTGATACAAAGTTGCACATCCAAGGCTAAGACAAGAACTCTCCCAAGGCAAAAACAGGATACATTAGTGATATCTACCAACATCTGAAACAAACAAAAAGTCAGAGGAAGGGCATGGATATTGCTTCCAGCAACCCCAAAAGCAAATAGAGTGGGCGCAAATACTCAGCATCGTAGCCACATATGAAGATGGAGTGGGGAGAACTTAGCCTTTTGCTAAGCCTTGAATCTACAATGGCTTTTTGCCATTTACGGTCCATAACAAAGACAGAAAAGAGAAAGTGTTATATTAAAGAAATAGACTTTCTGTCCAGTTAAGTGACCTTTATTATATTTTTGACATAAATGGCCAATTTTTTTTTCTTTTTTCTTTTACTGAGAGATAGAGAGGAAGGGAGGGACAGACAGTGACAGACTGGCTGAAAGGGAGAGAGATGTAATCTGTCAATTCTTCATTGCAGCTTCTTAGTTGTTCATTGATTGCTTTCTCATATGTGCCCTGACTGGGGGACTACAGCACAGTGAGTGACCCCTTGCTCAAGCCTGATACCTTGGACTTGAGCCAGCAACCATGGGGTCATGCCTATGATCCCACACTCAAGCTGGTGACCCTGTGCACAAGCTGGTGAGGCTGCACTAAAGCCTAAGTAGCCCCCACTGAAGCTGAAAGCCTCAGAGTTTCAAAACTTGAGTCTTCAGCATCACACTCCATCCAGAAGAAGCAAGACCCTCTAGAAAACACTCTAGATGTAAATTGCTTAAGAAAAAATCATTTGTAGATTCCAGTTCCTCTGAGTCCTCTAAAAAGGCTAATAATTATGGCCTAGGTGTATGGAGTGGACTTTGGATAGGCCTGGATTTAAGCTCTACTAAACTGAGAGTGAATTTAGCACTAGACCTTTGGACAAATCTTACAAATTATCTGAGCTCTTGAATGCTAATGTGTAAGGTGAAGATACGTGCATATATTTTTTGACAGTACTCAATTCAATTTATCTGTGTATGTATTTCTTTATTTTTTAGGTAAGCTGAGGAGAGATAGTGAGGTGACTCACATATGCACTCTTACCAAGATCTACCCGGCAACCCCAATTCTCAAGTACTGAGCTGGTTTTTAGCACCTTAGGATGATGTGCTCTAGCTAACCAAGCCATCCTCAGTGCCCAGGGCTAATGCTCAAACCAATTGAGCCACTGGCTGCAGGAAAGGGAGAAGGAGAGAAGGGGAGAGGGAGGGGCAGAGAAGGAGATGGTTGCTTTTCCTATATACCCAAATGGGAATCAAACCCGGGACATACACTGGCCAAAGCTCTATCCACTGAGCAACTGGCTAGGGCTTAAATTCAATGTAAAATAACTGACACATACACATTGTCCAATAAACACATCTATGATAATAGCAACCATATGCTGTTGGTTTTGTATCCCTGGCCTTTCCTAGATGCCTTACATATACTGTGCCCTTAATAAATATTTTATGATTAACTAAAATTTGAGAAGTTACAACTCATAATGAGAAGATCTAGAAACTAAAATTGAATTGGCTATCTGTAGTCAGTGTAGAGGCTTACTATTATAGGGGCTCTCTGAGCCAATAGTTGACAAAGGAAAATACCAGAGTGTATAGAAGGACAGGTGATAATTTGGTGGCAGGAGTTTGTGTGTTTTCTGACAAAATAGGGACTAACACTCCAGACTCCACCAAACTCACTCTTCTCCAACTTAGAACTCAAGAGAAAGGAGACTGAAGTAAAGATGTGTAGCTTACAAGAAAGAAATAGCCACATGTACCACGAGATCAGCGAGCTCCAGGACAATGACTACCTCTGTAAGTGACCCTAACAAAGCATGCTAACTCTTCATACAATAATGTCATCTAATCATTTGGCCCTTACAGCATTCAGTTCCCCCATTGACCCACATTACAGGAGTTAGGCTCAATGATGTGAGTTCCTGGGCTCTCTCTGAAGCTCTATATATCCAGGAACATGCACTACACCTTCCCTAATCTCTGTTGCTCTCATCCCCAGATTGTGAGAATTGTCCGAATTTTTTCATTGACAGTTGTGACGTGCATGGGCCCCCTACATTTGTAAAAGACAGTGCAGTGAATAAGGGGCATCCAAACCACGCAGCCCTCACTCTGCCCCCTGGGTTGAGAATCAGACCATCAGGCATTCCTGTGGCTGGGCTTGGAGTGTGGAACGAGGCTTTTGCTCTGCCAGTGGGTCTGCACTTTGGCCCTTATGAGGGCCAGATCACAGAAGATGAAGAGGCAGTCAACAACGGATACTCCTGACAGGTGAGAAGTATTTACATCTTCCCCTGTCTTGTGGATTCCCACATCCCTTCCATGGCTTGGTGGGACCTGCCGTTCTACATACTAGGACAGGATGGAGACAATATGGTTAGCTCTGGGTACTGAGTAGGCTTTGCAGACCATGAAGCTTCTGTTGAGGATCACAGGTTAAGTGTGAGCAATGTGGTACAGACACAAAGGAATGCCTCCTCCCAGCCTTAAGTGGACAGGTCAGCTCAGATGTAATGAGTAAAGAAAGTATCATGTGGTCATGAGTGGCAATGCATGCAAGCTGAAAGAGCTTTGTTGACAGTAGAGAAATTACCTCCACATACAAAAAAGCCTTTATATTTTCTTCCTGAAATGCAGATCACCAAAGGAAGAAACTGCCATGAGTATGTGGATGGGAAGGATGTATCCTGGGCCAACTGGATGAGGTAAGGCCAAGAAGTTTCTGGGAGTCACGAAAACACTCATCCCTCTCATGCCCATACAGCTTTCATTCTCATCATGCCTCCCTCACTGGTATTTCTCAATCGTCTGTTTCTCTTTTTTCTCCATTCAGTACTCTTTTAAAGCAAGAAGTATATAGAGGAAAAAAAGAAGGTAAAAATATAGTTTATGTCCTCAAAATATAAATCTCTATGCTAGACAAAATTTAGGCACTGAAAAAAAATTTGAGGGCTTGGATTACACTTTAATTGATTTAATGAAAATTATCTAAGCAAGCCCTAACTATAGTATATATTCCATGTTAGAGGAAGGTATTCATTACTTAAACAGATCATATAACCCATCCTCTTATGAAGAACTAATTGCAGCCATGGTGAAACAATACATTTTAGAAATGTTTAACTATAATTTTTCTATTTTTTGAGAAGTGCATAGTGCCAGGATACCTAAACCATGGATAGCGTAATCCTGTGAGGGTAGCAAATTATCCCAGCCTCAATTCTAACTGGAGCTGAGTTCTGAAGCCTGCAGAGCAATGATCATTTGCCACTTTCCTAGGGGCTCTTTTATCAGAGGCTACAGAATGTGAATAAGCTATTATTGTTCTTTATGAATTTGCTAAGACAAAGAGACCTCCAAGTCCTGGTCAGTTGCCTCAGTGGTAGAGCACTGTCCTGGCCATGGAAGTCCAGGGTTTAATTCCCACCCAGGGCACCGAAAAGTGCTCATCTGATTCTCTGCCCTTCCCCCTCTTTTTTATTTTTCTCTCTCTCTTCCCCTCCCACAGCCAAGGCTCCACTGGAGCAAAGTTGTCCCTGGCACTGAGGACGGCTTCATGGCCTCTGCTTCAGGTGGTAGAATAGAGCAACAACCCAGATGGGCTGAGCATCGCCCCTTGGTAAGCATGCGAGTTGGATTCTGGTCAGGCACATGTAAAAATCTGTGCCTTCCTGCTTCTCACTTCAGTGGACAGGGGGAGACCTCCTGGTTTTTATGGGAACCTGGGTGAGGCATCAAATGCTATGTAAATAAAATGTGCGAATAGAGAATGGCCTCTCAAGAAAAGATGTACTTCGCCTGACCAGGTAGTGGCACAGTGGATAGAGCATCAGACTGGGATGCCGCAGACCCAGGTTCGAGACCCCGAGGTAGCCAGCTTGAGTGCGGGCTCATCTGGCTTGAGCAAAAAGCTCACCAGGTTGGACCCAAGGTCGCTGGGTCAAGCAAGGGGTTACTCAGTATGCTGAAGGCCTGCAGTCAAGGCACACAAGAGAATGCAATCAGTAAACAACTAAGGTGTCGCAATGAAAAATTGATGATTAATGCTTCTCATCTTTCTTCGTTCCTGTCTGTCTGTCCCTATCTGTTCCTCTCTTTGACTTTCTATCTCTCTCTCTCTCTCTCTCTCTCTGTCCTTGTAAAAAAAATTTTTTTAAAGAAAAAAAATGGACTTGGGCTGAGTATTGAATGATGTGATCTAATCTAAACAGAGTCCAACATCAAGTAGCAAGGTCTGTGATATAAAACAGAACCTGAGTTAGTTTGAAAAAACTAGAGGTCAGTGGGTTTTATGGACAATCAGGGTGAAGGTTACGTCTGGAATTGGCTTTGGAAAATGGTATTAGGCAGGATGAGCACCGTAAGTAGGACCTGGAGATAGGAAGTCATTTGACATTGTGACAGGCTTAGACATGAACAACAGGTTCTCCAGGAGCACTGTGGGAATGGGCGACATCAGAGCCCTAGTGTCAGGTGCAGAGCTGGACATGGATCTCAGAGGCAGTAGGAGCTCATCACCTTTGGGTTTCTTTTCTTTCACCTGCTTCAATCCCAGGTATGTGAACTGTGCCCAGGATGATGAAGAGCAGAACCTGGTGGCCTTTCAGTATCGCAAACAGATTTTCTATCGAACCTGCCGGGTCATCAGGCCAGACTGTGAGCTGTTAGTTTGGTATGGTGACGAGTTTGGCCAGAATCTGGGCATCAAATGTGGCAGCAAGTGGAAGAAAGAGCTTGCAGTAGCTAGAGGTAAGCACAACATTCTTCAAAACAAAAATGAAGAGAGAACTCACCTTAGATATTTTCATGGTACACTGTAAAATCAGTAAGATTTTGAATCAGATGCTTCAGAAATAAAGGATTCATTTCGTATGCCTTTGATTCTTAGAAAAAATATTTATATTTTTTATTTTTGATTTAATTTTTTAAGTGAGAGAAGGGGGAGAGACAGATTCCTTCATGTGCCAAACCAAGACCCACACAGCAACCCCAGTCTGAGGTCCATGCTCAGACTAGCTGAGCTTTCCTCAACACCTGAAATCAACACTTGAATCAACTGAGCTATCAAGCCAATGATTGAACCTATTGAGCCACTGGCTGTGGGAGGGAAAAGAGAGAGCAGAGGGAGAGGGAGGGAAAGATAAGCAGATCATCGCTTTTCATGTGTGTCCTGTCCGGGGATCAAACCTGGGACATCCACATAAGAGGCCAAAACTCTATTCACTGGGAAAACTGGCCAAGGTCTGTTTTCTAAGGGCCACCACTGTCTAGCATACAGGGTAAGAGCAGAGGTCGGAGAGATGTGCAGCAGCCTGGAAATGCAATGGTGTGATCCACGCTGAGATGCATGGGACCTTCCTGAGTGAGGTGGGATGGTGGTGCTGTTCTAGACTACGGGCTGGCTTATTCTCTAAGATTTGCTTTGTTAATTTTTGAAAAATACACTTTAGTGAGTAATCCTCTCAGAGATTACTTCATCTCCAGGTGAGAGAAGATTATGGATTAGCTGGAGAGGGATAGGAGTAGGAGTCAAGTATGTAAGAAGTATGGTTGGGGGATCTGGCTGGTTAGCTCAGTCACTTAAGCACCAACCTGTAATACCAAGGTTGAGCCCGGGTCAGGGCACATACAACAAATGACCAGTGACTGCATGCCTAGGTAGAATAATGAATAAATGCCTCTCTCTTACTCTCTTTTCTTCTTCTTCTTCTTCTTCTTCTTCTTCTTCTTCTTCTTCTTCTCCTCCTCCTCCTTCTTCTTCTTTCTCCTTTTTCTTCTTCTTCTTCTTCTTCTTCTTCTTCTTCTTCTTCTTCTTCTTCTTCTTTTCTCTCCTCCTCTTCTTCCTATTTTTTCTCTCTATCCTCCTCCTCCTGTCTTTGCCTCTCTAAAAATCAATCAGTTTTTAAAAAGTATGATTGAAAAAATATTTTTAAACAAGTCTTTACATTGTATATGAAATGGGCTGACACTGAATAAAATCAAGTATGAATATTTGATGTGAGGTTTGAGGAAGGATATATTTTCAGTTTATCATTTGTGGAAAACTATGAGGAAAGCAATTTCTAGTTGGGGCCAGTGGTCTTTCTAAATAAGTGTTTTAAAAGCTACAGGTATATAGGATAGGTCAGCATTGTTCCACCCATGAAAGGGGTGAAACAGCACTTGATGCTACTTGAAAGATTCTCATCTGGTAATGCATACAAAGGACCCTTGATATAGGCTTTCTGGATTTCTAAAGAAGATACAGTACATTAAAATAAAAAGAGAAAACAGACTGTAAATAAACACTTTGAGAGAGACAGAGATTACACTCTCAACCCCATAAGAATGACTGATGGGACAGCTTTTAATAGCAGACAAAACATATGACTCAGGCAGCCTTGTCAACATCTGTGCTGACCAAAATTTTCTCTTTCAGCAGAACCACAGCCAAAGATACACCCATGTCCCTCCTGCTCTTTGGCATTCTCCATACAGAAATTCCTCAGTCAACATGTGGGATGCAATCACCCCTCTCATATTCTCCCAGGAACATCTGCAAGAAAACACTTCCAATCAGAGTATCCCTTCCCAGAGGATCCAAATCAGCAGCAGCACCATACTGATACACACAGCTGGGATGACAAAGATGAAGGTCAAAAGGACAAAGGAAAGTCCAAACATTTGCTTAAAAGGACCACCCCAAGAAGGATTTCAAGGGCCTTTTTTAAAACTCCCAAAGGACACTTGGGAAGCTCTAGTGAGCAAGAGAGAGTGCTGCAGGAAGCACCCAGCAGAGGCCAGAAATTGAATTTAGTGGACACAGAAAAACTGTCTATGAGAGTAGAAATTTCGAGAATTGTACCTGTCAAGTATAGAAAGTGTGGGCAAGGCTTTGATGATGGGTCACAGCTCCTCAGACAGCAAAGGACGTGCTCAGGGGAGAAAGCCTATGTTTACAGGGAGTGTAAGCGAGGCTTTTCTCTGAAGTTAACTCTCCTCACACACCAGAGGACACACTCAGGAGAGAAGCCCTATGTTTGCAGGGAGTGTGAGCGAGGCTTCACACGGAAGTCATATCTCCTTATACACCAGAGGACACACTCAGGGGAGAAGCCCTATGTTTGCAGGGAGTGTGAGCGAGGCTTCACACGGAAGTCATATCTCCTTATACACCAGAGGACACACTCAGGGGAGAAGCCCTATGTTTGCAGGGAGTGTGAGCGAGGCTTCACACAAGTCAAATCTCCTCAGAGACCAGAGGACACACTCTGGGGAGAAGCCCTATGTTTGCAGGGAGTGTGAGCAAGGCTTCACACGGAAGTCATATCTCCTAATACACCAGAGGACACATTTAAGAAGAAGCCCTATATTTTCAGGGAGTGTGAGCAAAGATTTACACAGAAGTCAACTCTCACCTGACCAGGCAGTGATGCAGTGGATAGAGTGTCGAACTGCATTGAGGGCTCATCTGGGTTGAGGAAAAAGCTCACCAGCTTGAACCAAATGTCGCTGGCTCGAGTAAGGGGTTACTTGGTCTGCTAAAGGCCCGCGGTCAAGGCACATATGAGAAAGCAATAAATGAACAACTAAGGTGTTGCAATAAAAAACTGATGATTGATGCTTCTCATCTCTCTTTGTTCCTGTCTGTCTCTATATTCCTCTATCTGACTCTGTCTCTGTAAAAAAGAAAGAAGAAGTCAACTCTCCTCAGACACAAAAGTACACTCTCTGGGGAGAAGCTCTGTGTTTTCATGGTGTGAGCGAGGCTTTTCACTACCCAACTCTCCTCACAGACCAGAGAACACACTCATGGGAGAAGCCCTATGTTTGCAGGGAGTGTGATCAAGGCTTTTCATTGAAGTCAACTCACACTCCAGACAACACACTCAGGGGAGAAGCCCTATGTTTGCAGGGAGTGTGAGTGAGGTTTTACACAGAAGTTAGTTTTCCATGGACACCAGATGACAGTCAGGGGAGAAGCCCTCAGTTTGCAAGGAGGGTGAGTGAGTCATTAGCATTACATTGCAAATTTTCAGCTACAGCTGTGACACAGGTCATACCCCAGCTCTGAGGGGACTTCAGAACAAGTCTACTGACCCTTTACCCTCCCAAGACTAATTAGTACAAAAGTAACTGTTTAAATAGGTTTTTCACTTTTATGACAAGACACAGTTTTTTTAGTGCTATGGAAATGTCAACACCGATCTGCATGGTCTCTTGTCCTCCTGTTCTAATAAATCTTAACTCCATAAAACTATGAAGCCCACATACCTCATTCCCCCATCATTGAAACCAGAGAGCTCCAGAAAAGCCACAGAGAACTCACGCTCTCACGCACAGAATCTTAACCCCTGGAAACATGGAAGTATGAAGTCAATCTACTTAGGTTACTGCCCAAGAATAGGGATTTGAGAAAGACTCACCAGGGAAAGGTATTTTCTTGACTCCCAGGAAGTGGAGCCTTCTCTCCTAGTATGCACACCACCCTTCTTCCTTGGCATCTCTTGGCTCCTGTCCTAGTTTCCTCTGACTTCTGTAAAATTAAAGCTGAAATCCAGGGAGAAACATGTTTGTGTGCATGTCTGTGTGCCTGGCTCAGTCTGGGCACCTGGTCTCCCTCACTCTCTCCTCACTGCCCTTTAAGGGTGAGCATCATGGTGTAGACCACATGGACTCCAGATAATTCCATAATGGGTTTGAATCTCAGCCCTGCCCTCACAAGCTCTGCAACCTAAGGCAAAATTCTCAACTTCTCTGTGCCTGTTTTTTAATCTATAAAATGGGAATGGTGCCTGACCAGGCAGTGGTGCAGTGCATATAGCATTGGACTGGGATGCAGAGGAACCATGTTCAAATCCCCAAGGTCACTGGCTTGAGCACAAGTTCACCAGCTTGAGTGCAGTGTTGCACGCTTAAGCATGGAATCATAAACATGACTCCATGGTAACTGGCTTGAAGCTCAAGGTTGCTGTCTTGATTAAGGGGTCACTCTCTCTGCTAGAGCCTCCTGGTCAAGACACATATGAAAGAGCAATCAATAAACAACTAAGGTGCCCCAACAAAGAATTAATGCTTCTCATCTTTCTCCCTTTCTGTCTGTCACTATCTGTCTCCCTCAGTCTCTCACAAAAAAAAAAAATTTGCTTCCCTGTCTCCACACTCTAAAATAAATAAAAAACTGGAATTGCCGATCAAGGCATATATGTAAGTTGATGCTTTCTGCTCCTCCATCTCTCTCTCTCTCTCTCTTTCTTTCTCTCTCCTTCCCTCCCCCCCTCTCCCTCTTTCTTTCTCTCTCTCCATTCTCTAAAATTAAATAAATAATTGAAATAGAAATTGCTACACTGTCAGTCTGCAGGATTGGAGATCTTCATTCCAAATGTTTGGAGTCATTTTGGCTCAGATAAACTCTTTAAAACCTCCCAGTTTTCATGTTTCTTATTTTGACAGGACCATGTACCTAATATAAAAATAAGCTCTGCCTGATATATTGTTAGAAAATGGCAAATTCACACTACTATAGTATGGCACTGACATCTTTTAGAACTGCTAAACTCCAAATATGACAGCACCAATGTTCTCATGCATTCATTAATTCTTAGAAGTCCCCTGACAGGATTGAGCCTACCACCTTGTATAAGAATGACACTCTAACTAACTGAGTTACCAGATGGGGAATAACCATGGGTAACATCTAACTCTCTCATTTAGGAATAGAGAATACCTCTTTCAGAACCAATAGATTACCACAAAAAAAGAAAATCCTCAGAGAGATAAAAAAAACTTACTTAACGTAAGCAGGTAAATGGATCAACTGAGGAAGGAGGGGCAGGCACCCTCTTCCTTGAGAAGAAAGAAAAAGAAAAATGCAAAGGAAGGGAGCCTGCAGGGGTAACTGAGTCAGCCAGTTCTAGATTAACTACTTCCTATAGTTCTCTGAAAGGGTGCCTGGAGCCACTTGCTTCACAGAGCAAAGAAGATAGAACTTATCTGAAAACCCCTATATATTAAGCAAAACAGCAGAAAATAGGACTATCAACACCCACAACATAGATCTTTGAGGGAAGAATAAAAAATCTGACTATTCAGGCAAAACATAGTTAAGTGGCCCTTGTGCAAATGAGTTCAGTTTACCTGCTTCTTGGAAGAAATACCCTAGGCTTGTCCACAGTGTCCTAGATGGGGCCGATGGCCCTGGGCACCTTCAGCCTTCAGTGGCAAACCCCAGCTTTCTGGGCAAGGTTAGGTCATAGGTGGCTGGAGCAGGGCTGGAAGAGACTGAACCCTCCCTTAGAGGAGCGAGGGGGAAGCCCCCCTTTCAGTGTCCCTGTTTTCTCACAGCAGAGGCGTGTAAGCCTGGCAGGCTTTAGCTCAATGACCTTCCTTTCCACTATTGAAGCAGGACCCAGATGGCATCCTATGAGACCCCTTTGGGGCATTGGAGCCTTTAAGGGTGTATCCTAAAAGCTGGTAGTTCCCCTGATCTCTATTGGGCTTTTTCTGCCTCTAGGTATTTTAAAAGCCATTCTCAGAAGATCTCGCTGAGAGGTTTGAGGATCCCCATCTGCCTATATAAATCTTTTCCCTATATCTGGAGCTGTTTGGAAAAAGACAAAACAGTGTTATTGGCTAGATCTAATAAAGAAGGTAGTAGTTTGCAGGCGAAAAAGATTTGGTGTTTCCTTTTCATCAGCATTCAAAAGAAATGTAAATTTTTTATGTAAAAAGCATGATATGGTAGACCCATCGGAGTCATTGGCCTGGTGTGCAGGATTCCCGGGTTCGATTCCTGGACAGAACATACAGGAGAAGCGGCCATCTACCTCTCCACCCCACCCCCTCTCCTTCCTATTTGTCTCTCTCCTCCCACCCGCAGCCAAGGCTCTACTGGAGCAAAGCCACCCCAGGTACTAAGGATGGTCCCATGGCCTCCGCCCCAGTCGCTAGAATGGCTCCGGTTGAAACAGAGCAACACCCCAGATGGGCTGAGCATGCCAGGTGGATCCCAGTCAGGCGCATGCAGGGGTCGGTCTGACTGCCTCCCCATCTCCATCCTCAGAAAAATACAAAAAATAAATAACTAAAAGAAAAAATACTACAAAAAATAACGGAAGAAAAAAGAGGGGGGGCATTCCCTTGTGCTAAAGCTCCAGGAAGCATGGAGTGAGCTTGAGTATGTCCTATGAAACATGGAGCTCTATGTTGACATATAAGTCTTTGAAGAATGAGGAACTGCTGAAATAGTTTATAAGCATTTGTCCCTAAGACAAGCAGTCTTTATAGTGGGAACACCATACGTAAATATTTCCTGTCTCTCTATAGATTAAGGGGGGAATATGGCAAATGCTGAAAAGCCATGATCTTTGTACCCTTCCCCTCCCCCAGCCCCCTCTCTCTCCTCCCCCCACCCTGTAACCCCAACTCTGTTGTTTATGTCTCTGAGTCTCGTCTTTATGTCCCACCTATGTATGGAATCATATAGTTCTTAGTTTTTTCTGATTTACTTCTTTCACTCAGTATAATGTTATCAAGGCCCATCCATGTTGGTGTAAAAGATCCTATATCATCATTTCTTATGGCTGAGTAGTATTCCATTGTATATATATACCAAAGCTTTTTTTTTAATAAATTTTTATTAATGGTAATGGGATGACATTAATTAATCAGGGTACATATATTCAAAGAAAACATGTCTAGGTTATTTTGTCATCAAATTATGTTGCAAACCCCTCGCCCAAAGTCAGATTGTCCTCCGTCACCCTCCATCTAGTTCTCTGTGCCCCTCTCCCTCCCCCAAACTCTTTCCCTCCCTCCCTCCCATGTCCTCCCTCCCCCCCCACCCTTGGTAACCACCACACTCTTGTCCATGTCTCTTAGTCTCATTTTTATGTTCCACCAATGTATGGAATCATGTAGTTCTTGTTTTTTTCTGATTTACTTATTTCACTCCTTATAATGTTATCAAGATCCCACCATTTTGCTGTAAATGATCTGATGTCATCATTTCTTATGGCTGAGTAGTATTCCATAGTGTATATGTGCCACATCTTCTTTATCCAGTCTTCTATTGAAGGGCTTTTTGGTTGTTTCCATGTCTTGGCCACTGTGAACAGTGCTGCAATGAACATGGGGCTACATGTGTCTTCACGTATCAATGTTTCTGAGGTTTTGGGGTATATACCCAGTAAAGGGATAGCTGGGTCATAAGGTAGTTCTATTTGCAGTTTTTTGAGGAACCACCATACTTTCCTCCATAATGGTTGTACTACTTTACAGTCCCACCAACAGTGGATGAGGGTTCCTTTTTCTCCACAGCCTCTCCAACATTTGCTATTACCCGTCTTGTTGATAATAGCTAATCTAACAGGAGTGAGGTGGTATCTCATTGTAGTTTTGATTTGCATTTCTCTAATAACTAATGAAGCTGAGCATCTTTTCATATATCTGTTGGCCATTTGTATCTCTTCCTGGGAGAAGTGTCTGTTCATGTCCTCTTCCCATTTTTTTATTGGATTGTTTGTTTGTTTGTTGTTGAGTTTTATGAGTTCTTTGTAAATTTTGGATATTAGGCCCTTATCTGAGCTGTTGTTTGAAAATATCATTTCCCATTTAGTTGGCTGTCTGTTTATTTTGATATCAGTTTCTCTTGCTGAGCAAAAACTTTTATTCTGATGTAGTCCCATTCATTTATCTTTGCCTTCACTTCTCTTGCCATTGGAGTCAAGTTCATAAAATGTTCTTTAAAACCCAGGTCCATGAGTTGAGTACCTATGTCTTCTTCTATGTACTTTATTGTTTCAGGTCTTATATTTAGGTCTTTGATCCATTTTGAGTTAATTTTAGTACACGGGGACAGGCTGTAGTCGAGTTTCATTCTTTTGCATGTGGCTTTCCAGTTTTCCCAACACCATTTGTTGAAGAGGCTTTCTTTTCTCCATTGTGTGTTGTTGGCCCCTTTATCAAAGATTATTTGACCATATATATGTGGTTTTATTTCTGGGCTTTCTATTCTGTTCCATTGGTCTGAGTGTCTATTTTTCTGCCAATACCATGCTGTTTTGATTATCGTGGCCCTATAATATAGTTTAAAGTCAGGTATTGTAATGCCCCCAGCTTCATTCTTTTTCCTTAGGATTGCTTTGGCTATTCGGGGTTTTTTATAGTTCCATATAAATCTGATGATTTTTTGTTCCATTTCTTTAAAAAATCTCATAGGAATTTTGATGGGAATTGCATTAAATTTGTATATTGCTTTGGGTAATATGGCCATCTTGATTATATTTATTCTTCCTATCCAAGAACAAGGAATATTTTTCCATCTCATTGTATCTTTTTCGATTTCCCTTAACAATGCTTTGTAGTTTTCATTATATAGGTCCTTTACGTTCTTTGTTATGTTTATTCCTAGGTATTTTATTTTTTTTGTTGCAATCGTGAAGGGGATTATTTTTTTGAGTTCGTTTTCTAATATTTCATTGTTGAGATATAGAAAGGCTATGGACTTTTGTATGTTAATTTTGTATCCTGTGACCTTACTGTATTGGTTTATTGTTTCTAATAATCTTTTTGTGGAGTCCTTCGGGTTTTCGATGTATAGGATCATATCATCAGCAAAAAGTGATACCTTTACTTCTTCTTTTCCGATATGGATACCTTTTATTTCTTTGTCTTGTCTGATTGCTCTGGCCAGAACTTCTAGCACCACGTTAAATAAGAGTGGAGAGAGTGGACAACCCTGTCTTGTTCCTGATTTAAGGTAGAAAGTCCTCAGTTTTATGCCATTTAATATGATGTTGGCTGATGGTTTATCATATATGGCCTTTATCATGTTGAGATATTTTCCTTCTATACCCATTTTGTTGAGAGTCTTAAACATAAAATTGTGTTGTATTTTATCGAAAGCCTTTTCTGCATCTATTGATAAGATCATGTGGTTTTTGTTCTTTGTTTTGTTGATATGGTGTATTACATTAACCGTTTTACGTATGTTGAACCATCCTTGAGATTCTGGGATGAATCCCTACTTGATCATGATGTATTATTTTTTTAATATGTTGTTGTATTCGGTTTGCCAGTATTTTGTTTAGTATTTTAGCATCTGTATTCATTAGAGATATTGGTCTGTAGTTTTCTTTCTTTGTGCCATCCTTGCCAGGTTTTGGTATGAGGGTTATGTTGGCCTCATAAAATGTGTTTGGAAGTATTGCTTCTTCTTCAATTTTTTGGAAGACTTTGAGTAGAATAGGAACCAAGTCTTCTTTGAATGTTTGATAGAATTCACTAGTATAACCGTCTGGGCCTGGACTTTTATTTTTGGGGAGGTTTTTAATAGTTTTTTCTATTTCCTCCCTGCTGATTGGTCTGTTTAGGCTTTCTGCTTCTTCATGACTCAGTCTAGGAAGGTTGTATTGTTCTAGGAATTTATCCATTTCTTCTAGATTGTTGTATTTGGTGGCATATAATTTTCATAGTATTCTACAATAATTCTTTGTATATCTATGATGTCTGTGGTGATCTCTCCTCTTTCATTTTGGATTTTATTTATTTGAGTCCTGTGCTCTTTTTTCCTTGGTGAGTCTTGCCAAGGGTTTGTCAATTTTGTTGATCTTTTCAAAGAACCAGCTCCTTGTTTTATTGATTTTTTCTATAGTTTTTCTGTTCTCTATTTCATTTATTTCTGCTCTGATTTTTATTATCTCCTTTCTTCGGCTGGTTTTGGGTTGTCTTTGTTCTTCTTTTTCTAGTTCCTTAAGGTGTGAAGTTAAGTGGTTTACTTCGGCTCTCTCTTGTTTGTTCATATAGGCTA